>NC_057795.1:63405750-63561010 GCF_018294505.1 Triticum aestivum | reverse complement strand
AGGGTCCTCTGTCCCAGGATGTGTATCAGGAAGTATTCTCCACTCTCGTGTTGCTGGGTTGCACACAACAAAGCGGCAAATGCCTGGAGAAGTATAGCTGCTCCTGTACTTACAAAGGATAAGACCATTGTAGCAGTCAAGAAATTCTAAATGCTCATAATGTGGCACGTAAGCAAGAATTCCACCGACTTCTCCATCGTCTTGGGACAGGCTAACAAGCGAGATAGCAGACTTATTGTGGCCTTGGTACAAAAGGCCAGTGGGTTTGGGCAGCTTCTGGCGGTAGTCTGGATCAGAGGAGTAAGCAGACCATGCCTTATAGGCACACTTGCAGCGGCAAAAAGACTTGTAATTCAACCGGGAGAGGATATCAACCACTAGATCATCAGTTAATTTAGCAGCACTGACTTCCTTGTGAAGGTCCATGTCTTTATGTTAGCTTACTGTCACTGAAAGGAAAGTTTGACGCTTATGAGAAAAGAAAACCGAAACAGAGACACTTACAAAAGATAAAAGAATTTAGCTACGCATTTTTTTTTGTTACTAGTAATAAATCAATTTATAACCGCCCATCACTTTAAATCACCCATATTCCGAATGTTTCATGTATCTCTTGAGGCATTTCTTAACTAGGTTTTCCAAGAGAATAAAACTCATCTTGGGCATTTGTAATTTTTACGAGAATAAAATCCATCTCAGGTTTTCCTAGTAAATTATTTGGATAAGGTACTCATAAGATATGCAATCGTCTTTCAAGGGGAAGAAAATGTTTTACAAACAAGTTATCATTTAAGGGGAATAATCTATACCTACTAATAAAAGAAATAGGTATTCTTAATCCGTCATACTATTTTATAGAAAAACCCCTAATGTTTCTAGCATTAAACCCGCAGTACATATCGAATGTTTTTTAAATACTTATATCTTCTAAACCGTAACTCCAAATTTAACATGTTATATATGGAATTTGATTAGAAAAATATGTAGAATCTGAATATGATGTTATTTTACATGTTAACCATTAAAAAAATATCTAGGGTGCAATCTTAATAAACAGTGCATTATCCGTCTTTCTTTCATATGGGTACTGATCCGGATTGTGGATGAACATCTCAGCAAAATCAGGATTGGAGACGAAATTGAAGATCACTTGCATGTTTCTTTGTACGTATTAAATCTACATGCAAGCCTTGTTTAAATAGAAGACATGTGGAATCTTGAACTTGCGCTTTTGTTGGTAAAGACCATTTTTGTTTGTGCTGTAGCTACAAATGCTCAGATTATAGACCATCTCTTGTAAATTAAGAGCGTGTGATATTCTTCTCTCCTGTTGCAACACACAGGCCCTTTTGCTAGTACCATTTAAAGGATTATATTTTAGCATACTGCATGTATCAGTTCATGCTAGGTAAGGTAGCATGTACAGTATGAAATATGTTGACAAAGGCTATCATCCATGGCTACCATTCAATCTAGGTAGCATATGTTTTTCAGCTCGGATTTTTAGATTCTTGTAAATTTACCTCAGTACATTCCCAAATCAGACTGATGGATAATACTAGTACACATTAAACTTAAGCACGATCAGAAAGCAGGGCACTTACCGCAAATCAGACCTAGTCGAGAAGGAGGAATTAAGCTCAGATCTGGAAAAGAGAAATGGCAAGGCCAGTTGAGCACAACCATGAGTAGGAGAGTAGAAGGATAACGAGGGCCGAGGAGAGGACGGGGGACTCACTATGTAGAAGCTTCTTCCGTCGTGGCGAAGGAGATAGGCCGCCGCCGGCGAAGGGACCAGCGCCGGGGACGCGCGCGCGAGAGAGGCCGGAGGTGTGTGCGCGAAGGCTCTAGGGCGAGTGGGCTCGGTCAGGGCCCTGTTTTTCTTCTTCCACGGAATACTAGTAGTAGTATTATTTTTCGAAAAGAAACAAAAAATTCACAAAGTATGAATCCCCTTATATAATATAATAAAAATAACATTATGTTCCTTGGACCTTCGACCGACCACTAAGAGCACCTCACAACCCCCCCCCCCCCCCCATCGCCAGCTGGAAAAAATCAGCCCAGTCGCGCCCAAATGAGCCAAATTTTCGCCGGTTAGGACCGAAATGGACGCCGGCGGATCCAGGCCGAACCCGGTGCGCTGGAGGGCCGCAAAATGAATATGGTGCGAAATCATGTGGACCCGCCGAGTCAGCGACTGGGCGCGTTCGTCGTCCTCAGCGCCTCGGTTCCCCGCGGATGCGAAATTAATCGCCTGTCAGCCTTCCATTGATTCCTCACTGACGACGCAGTGAAGGCGCGCCGACGCGCGTCCCATCCCCTCCCGCCACGCGTCCACACGGCTACCGCCCACTCGCCGCTCTCCCTCGCCGCCGCTGGACGCACACTTGCTCGCCACAACCTCTCTCTCTCGCCACCGACGCCCCTTCCCTCTCTTCTTCACCGCCGATGCCCTCTCTCCCCTTCTCAAGCCGCGGGTATGGCCAAGCAGTTCCCTGACGACTTCGGCCGCCACCACCTGCACGAGTCGGAGGCTCGCCTCTTCTACGAGGCGGACTACCCGGCGGCACCTGACATGCGGGTGCCGGGCTCGTGGAGGCTCAGCGCTGGCGGAGTCTCGGTGCCACCGCCGCCCGCCGCGCTGAGATCGCGTGAATCTGGTCGTCTCTGCCCGAGCACGCGCGACAACAGCCGAGGTACGCCCCTGACAGCCACAATCTGTGGACGGAGTACTTCGTGCGCCGCCACGCTGATACGTCTTCGTCGTATCTATAATTTTTGATTGTTTCATGCCAATGATATACAACTTTCACATACTTTTGGCAACTTTTTATATGATTTATTGGACTACCCTATTGATCCAGTGCCTAGTGCCAATTCCTGGTTTTTGCATGTTTTTTGTATCGCAGAAAATCCATACCAAACAAAGTCCAAACGCGATAAAAAATCTACAGAGAATTATTTTCGAATTTATGTGATTTTTGGGAGGTGGACTCAACGCAAACGGAGGCCCACAGTGAGCACAACCCACCGGGGGGCGCCTGGTGTATCGTGCCCTCCTTGAACGTCGGTTGGAGCCCTTCTTTTGGCGCAAGAAAGATAATTTATGGAAAAAATTGTGTAGAAATTTCAGCGCAATTGGAGTTATGGATCTCCGGGATTTTAAGAAACCGTGAAGGGCTAGATCTGGAGAGCGCGAAATAGAAGAGAACAGAGAGGGAGATCCAATCTCAGAGGGGCTCCCGCCCCTCCGCCTCCATGGAGGCCATGGACCAGAGGAGGAACTCTCCTCCCATCTAGGGGGGAGGCCAATGAAGAAGAAGAAGCAGGGGGCTCTCCCCCCCTCTCTCCTGGTGGCACCGGAGCACCGCCGGGGCTAGGATCATGACGGCGATCTACATCAACAATCTTGCTACCGTTAACACCAACTCTCTCTCCCCCTTTCTACAGCGGTGTAACACCCCTTCTCCCCGCTGTAATCTCTACTTAAACATGGTGCTCAGCTCCATACATTATTTCCCAATGATCTATGGTTATCCTATGATGTTTGAGTAGATCCATTTTGTCCTTTGGGTTAATCATGATCTTGGTTGGTATGATTGTATATTTTATTTTTGGTGCTGTCCTACGGTGCCCTCCGTCTCGCGCAAACATGAGGCCCTCCCGCTGATAGGGTTTTGCAATATGTTCATGGTTTGCCTATTGTCAGTGTTGCGGGGGATGACAACAGCCTAAACGCGGATAAGTGGGTCATGGCGTATGAGAGTAAAGAGGACTTGATACTTAATGCTATGGTTGGGTTTCATGACCTTAATGATCTTTAGTAGTTGCGGATGCTTGCTAGAGTTTCAATCATAAGTGCATATGATCCAAGTAGAGAAAGTATGTTAGCTCATGCCTCTCCCTCATATAAAATTACAAGAATGATTACCGGTACTCGTTATTGATTGCCTAGGGACAAATGAATTTCTTGTTGACAAAAGCTATCTGCTTTTATTACCTTGCAATTATTCGTAGTTTTATTCTCGCAAAGTACTCGTAGTTTTATTCTTGCAAAATAGTTTCATTCTTGTTTTAGGTAAAGCAAACGTCAAATGTGCGTAGAGTTGTATCAGTGGTCGATATAACTTGAGGGAATATTTGTTCTGCCTTTAGCTCCTCGTTGGGTTCGACACTCTTAGTTATCGAAGAAGGCTACAAACGACCCCCTATACTTTTGGGTTATCAAGACGTTTTTCTGGCGCCGTTGCCAGGGAGAAATAGCGTGGGGTGAATATTCTCGTGTATGCTTGTTTGCTTTATCACTAAGTAGTTTTTATTTTCTGCTCTAAGTTGTTTTCTATCTTGAGTTATGGATATGGAACACGAAACACCAAAAAAAATAGTTGTACTTGCTACTCATGGAGATGGGGAACCTCCTAAAACCCTCAATGATTGTTATGTGAAAAATATTATGCACTACTTTGATGATCCTGAGAAAACCCCATTCAACTTGATAATGGGAGTAACTTGGATCAACATGAATACTTTAGGGATTATCGCTTGACTCATAAAGGGAAATTGTTATGGGATCAAATTTATATGTTGCATTGGTATGCTAGGCAATTATGCTTGAGATATGATTATACTTATTGCTCTAGGATGAACACTCCACATCTTCCCTTTTCATGCAAATTTAATGATAATGTAACCTTGGCTTCTTATGCTAATGGTATATATGGTTAATATGATATGGAACGAATAGAAGAATTTGTTGCTTTTAAGGGTGCTTATGAAAATGAATCTTTGTTTGAAAAGTTTGAAGATTTTGATGATTTAGTTTATAGACCTGAAAATTTTGCTATCCTTAAATATTGCTATGATAACTATAAATACAATTCCGATATTGATGCGTTTATTGAGAAAGTCTTCGCTATCCAAGAAGAGACTAATATTTTGCAGGAGTCTATGGAAGAAGGAATTGATGAAACTGTGAGCTCATTGGATGAAAAAGATGATGAGGAGAGCGAAGAACAAAAGGAGGAAGAGCGGATTGATCACCCGTGCCCACCTTCTAATGAGAGTAACTCTTCAACTCATACATTGTTTAATTTCCCTTTGTTCTTACTGAAGGATGAATGTTAGGATAATTGTTATGATCCCGTTGATTCTTTTGAAATATCCCTTTTTGATGAACTTGATGATTGTGGCCATGATGCCAATATGAATTATGCTTATGGAGATGAATTTGCTATTGTTCCTTATGTTAAACATGAAATTGTTGCTATTGCACCCACACATGATAGTCCTATTATCTTTTTGAATTCTCCAAACTACACTATATCGGAGAAGTTTGTTCTTATTAAGGATTATATTGATGGGTTGCCTTTTACCGTTGCACATGATGATTTTGATGAATATAATATGCATATGCTTGCTTCTCCTACTTGCAATTATTATGAGAGAGGAACTACATCTTCACCTCTCTATGTTTCCCACACGAAAAAATTGCTAGAAACTACTTATACTATGTATTGGCCTTTACTTGATGTGCATGAATTGTTCTTGTATGACATGCCGATGCATAGGAAGAGAGTTAGACTTCGTCATTGCATGATATATGTTGCTTTGTGCTCACTACTACATGCCAAATCATTTTTAATTAAAATTGTCTTTGATATACCTTGGGATCCGGGCGGATTCATTACTTGAGCACTTTATGCCAAGCTTAATGGCTTTAAAGAAAGCGATGCCAGGGAGACAACCCGGAAGTTTTAGAGACTCATTTATTTCTGTTGAGTGCTTTTATATAGTTTAAAAACAAAAAAATATAGAGGGGAACTTAAAACTTCACAAAAATAAAAGTGAAAGTGAGATAGACGAGCACCATGGAAGCGGGAGCATGCCTTGAGCTTTGTTCATGCCCATGGAAACTTTGTGAATCTTGAATTGCAGAAACTTTTCAAAAAAAAATTATCCCCTTGTACAATTCCATTGTATTATAAAAATAATGTGCCAGGATTTTCCTTTAGGATGAGTACATTGCTTGTTAGTATGTGCAGTGCAAAAACAGAAACTTTGGTTGTAGTGCGCGATTTTACATTTTTTTTACTAGAACGACAAAAGATTGTGAAACTTTTTGCAAAGTCTTTCTATACAAATTGTTTATTTTGTCATAATTTTTTCAGAATTTTTGGAGTACCAGAAGTATGGTGAATGTTCAGATTTCTACAGACTGTCCTGTTTAAGACAAGTTCTTTGATGCATTGTTTTGCTTGTTTTGATGAAACTATCGATTTTTATTGGTGGTATGAGCCATGGAAAAGTTATATTGCAATAGCTACAATGCCAAAACAAAATATGAATTGGTTTGCAACAGTATTTAGAGTAGTGATTTGCTTTATTATACTAACGGATCTTGCCGAGCTTTCTGTTGAGTTTTGTGTGGACGAAGTGATCAAAGATCAAGGAGGTCTCGATATGAGGAGAAGGAGGAGAGGCAAGAGCTCAAGCTTGGGGATGCCCAAGGCACCCCAAGTAAATATTCAAGGATACTCAAGCGTCTAGGCTTGGGGATGCCTCGGAAGGCATCCCATCTTTCTTCAACAAGTATCAGTATGTTTTCGTCTTCGTTTTGTTCGTGTGATATGTGCAAATCTTGGAGCGTCTTTTGCATTTAGTTTTCACTTTTCTTTTATGCACCATCCTGGTATTAGATAGTCCATGGTTGATTTATAGAATGCTCATTACACTTCACTTATATATTTTGAGTATGTCTTTATAGAATACTTCATGTGCTTTACTTACATCATTTGAAGCTTGGATTTGCCTGTTTCTCTTCACATAGAAAATCGATGTTCATAGAATGCTCTTTTGC
The DNA here is from genome assembly GCF_018294505.1 of Triticum aestivum. Lineage (NCBI taxonomy): Eukaryota > Viridiplantae > Streptophyta > Magnoliopsida > Poales > Poaceae > Triticum > Triticum aestivum. The sequence goes on along the minus strand of NC_057795.1, from coordinate 63,554,151 downwards.
TTCACTTATATTTATTAAATGATCTTTTGTAGAAAGAATTAAACTCTCATGCTTCACTTATATCTATTTAGAGAGTTAATAGGAATTGGTCAATTGCATGGTTAGTCATAAAATCCTACATAGAACTTGTGGATCACTGAATATGATATGTTTGATTCCTTGCAAAAGTTTTGCGATATAGAGATGATAATATGTGGGAGGTACTAGCGGATGATCGTGTTTAGTAAGATATTGGTGTTAAGGTTTGTGATTCCCGAAGCATGCACGCATAGTCTCTCAGTATATCATGAAGTTGGAGCATAATTTATCCTTGATTGTCTATCTTTGTGTGAAGGTCGGGGGCGCGCGATGGTTAACTCCTACCAACCTCCCCCCTAGGAGCATGCGTAGTATTACTTTGCTTCGAGGGCTAATAAACTTGTGCAATATGTGAGTTCTTTATGGCTAATGTGAGTCCATGGATTATACACACTCTTACATTTCCGCAATTTGCTAGCCTCTACGGTACCGTGCATTGCCCTTTCTCACCTCGAGACGTGGTGCAAACTTTGCCGGTGCATCCAAACCCCGTGATATGATACACTCTATCACACATAAGCCTTATTATATCTTCCTCAAAACAGCCACCATACCTACCTATTATGACTTTTCCATGGCCATTCCGAGATATATTGACATGCAACTTCCACCGCTTCCGTTTGATGACTTGAGCATTCATTGTCATATTGCTTTGCATGATCATATAGCTGACATAGTAGTTGTGGCTCAGCCACCGTTCATCATTTTTCATAAATGTTATGCTAGATCATTGCACATCCTAGTACATTGCCAGAGGCATTCATATAGAGTCATACTTTGTCATAGGTATCGAGTTGTAATTTTTATTTATTTTGAGTTATAAGTAAATAGAAGTGTGATGATCATCATTATTCATTTTTAGAGTAGTGCCCAGTGAGCAAAGGATGATGGAGACTATGATTCCCCAACAAGTCGGGATGAGACTCGGACAATGAGAGAAAAAAAGAAAAAAGAAAAAAAAAAAAAGAAAGAAAAAAGAAAAAAAAGAAAGAAAAAGAGAGAAGGGGCATTGTTATTATCTTTTACCACACTTGTGCTTCAAAGTAGCACCATGTTTTTCATATGGAGTCTCCTATGTTGTCACTTTCATGTATTAGTGGGAATTTTTCATTATAGGATTAGATGCACACCCACTTAGTTTTCATGATGAGCTTTCATACACTTATAGCTCTTAGTGCATTCGTTGCATGGCAATCCCTACTCCTCGCATTGATATCAATTGATGGGCATCTCCATAGCCCGTTGGTTAGCCGTGTCGATGTGAGACTTTCTTACTTTTTTGTCTTCTTTATATTTACCCCTATCATCATACTCTATTTCACCCGTAGTGCTATATCCATAGCTCGCGCTCATGTATTGCGTGAGGGTTGACAAAGCTGAAGTGCGTTCAAAAGTATGAACCAATTGCTTGGATAACACCATGGTAGTACATGATTTATAGTTTGTGTTAAGAAGACAGAGCATGATAAGACTATATGATTTTGTAGGGCTATCTTTCTTTAGCGTTGATATTCTGAAAGACATGATTGTTTATTGGGATGCCTGAGTATTGATGTCTTTATGTCAAATTATAGACTATTGCTTTGAATCACTTATGTCTTAATATTCATGCCATGACTAGACATATGATCAAGTTTATGTTAGGTAGCATTTCACATCAAAAATTATCTTTTTATCATTTACCTACTCAAGGACAAGCGCGAATTAAGCTTGGGGATGTTGATACGTCTCTGTCGTACCTATAATTTCTGATTGTTTCATGCCAACGTTATACAACTTGCACATACTTTTGGCAACTTTTTATATGATTTATTGGACTAACCTATTGATCCAGTGCCCAGTACCAGTTCATGTTTTTTGCATGTTTTTTGTATCGCAGAAAATCCATATCAAACGAAGTCCAAACGCGATAAAAATCTACAGAGAATTATTTTGGAATTTATGTGATTTTTAGGAGGTGGAATCAACACAAACAGAGGCCCACAGTGAGCACAACCCACCGGGGCATGCCTGGGGGCCCAGGCGCGCCTTGGTGTATCGTGCCCTCCTCGAGCGTCGGTTGGAGCCCTTCTTCTGGCGCAAGAAAGATAATTTATGGGAAAAAACGTGTAGAAATTTCAGCGCAATCGGAGTTACGGATCTCTGGGAATTTAAGAAACCATGAAGGGCCAGATCTGCAGAGATCGTCAACACCAACTCTCTCCCCTCTATGCAGATGTGTAACACCCCTTCTCCTCGCTGTAACCTCTACTTAAACATGGTGCTCAACTCCATATATTATTTCCCAATGATATATGGTTATCCTATGATGTTTGAGTAGATCTGTTTTGTCCTATGGGTTAATCGTGGTCTTGGTTGGTATGATTGTATATTTTATTTTTGGTGTTGTGCTATGGTGCCCTCCATCTCGCACAAACGTGAGTGGCCCCCGTTGTAGGGTGTTGCAATATGTTCATGGTTTGCTCAGTGTTGCGGGGGATGACAACAACCTAAACGTGGATAAGTGGGTCATGGCGTATGGGAGTAAAGAGGACTTGATACTTAATGCTATGGTTGGGTTTCACGACCTTAATGATCTTTAGTAGTTGCGGATGCTTGCTAGAGTTCCAATCATAAGTGCATATGATCCAAGTAGAGAAAGTATGTTAGGTCATGCCTCTCCCTCATATAAAATTACAAGAATGATTACCAGTACTCGTTATTGATTGCCTAGGGACAAATGACTTTCTTGTTGACAAAAGCTATCCACTTTTATTACCTTGCAATTTATTCATAGTTTTATTCTCGCAAAGTACTCGTAGTTTTATTCTTTCAAAATAGTTTCAAACTTGTTTTAGGTAAAGCAAACGTCAAGTGTGCGTAGAGTTGTATCGGTGGTCGATAGAACTTGAGGGAATATTTGTTCTACCTTTAACTCCTCGTTGGGTTCGACACTCTTATTTATTGAAGAAGGCTACAAATGATACCCTATATTTGTGGGTTATCACACGCCGACCAACTCGCGTCGACGAACGGCGCCGAACCCCGCAGGCACCACAACTCCGGAGGGTCGGCCTCAATGGTGGGGCGTCCCCAGGCGCACCCTTGAAACCGTTCTCCAATACATCGAGGCCGGCAACTCGACACGGATGGGGTACCCGGCGGGCCCCTCCTTCTCTCACCGCCGTGGCAGTTCCTGGATGACAAGGAGAATGGAGATGGTGTCGTCGTCCTCGTCGGGCCCCCGTTCCTCCTGGTCGCCGCTCCTCCCCGTCAAGCTAGAGCCGCGGGAGACACCATCGGGCGGCGCACCCACGGCTAGCGCCCTTGTCATCAACGAGGGCGGCCGTGGCCCTTCTCCTCCCTCGTCCTGCCTCATCAAGCTGAAGACAGAGACGACGCTCCTTCCCGTGAAGAAGGAGCACGAGGCCATGGTCGTCGACCTGGAGGACGGCCTGGTGTGGTCGCGCTAGGACTACGTCCGAGAGGAGATGGAGCGTCAGCGTCGTGCTCTAGAGGAGACTGCCGAGCGGCGCCGCGGTCGTGACAAGGGCGGCGTCATCGTCCTCCAAGACAGCGACGAGGAGGCGCCGCCGCTGACCAGCCCACCTGCATCGGCAACACAAGTCAGGGGTGCTGCAAAGACGACTGTGGCGACATGCAGGATGCCGATGGCAGTGACGGTGACGGCGGCGACTACATAGCCTTCTACAAGTCCTCGGCGGCGGGCGGTGTTGGGGAACATTGCATGGGAAACAAAAAATTTCCTACAAACACCAAAGATCAATCAAGGAGATGACCATCTACGAGAGGAGAGATTGCATCTACATACCCTTGTTGTTGGGGAACGTAGTAATTTCAAAATTTTCCTACGCACACGCAAGATCATGGTGATGATATAGCAACGAGGGGAGAGTGTTGTCTACGTACCCTCGTAGACCGAAGCGGAAGCGTTGACGCAGTGTAGAGGAAGTAGTCATACGTCCTCCGGGTTCAACCGATCCAAGCACCGTTACTCCGGCACCTCCGAGTTCTTGACACGCGTACAGCTCGATGAGGCACCCTCGATCTCCGATCCAGCAGAGGCGCCGAGGGGGAGTTCCGTCAGCACGACGGCGTGGTGACGATCTTGATGTTCTCCTGTCGCAGGGCTTCGCCTAAGCACCGCTACAGTATGATCGAGGTGGAATATGGTGGAGGGGGGCACCGCACACGGCTAAGGAACGATCAATGATCAACTTGTGTGTTCTAGGGTGCCCCCCTACCCCCGTATATAAAGGAGGGAGGGAGGAGGTGGCCGGCCCTAGGGGGCGCGCCATGAGGAGGGGGAAACCTACTCCAAGTAGGTTTCCCTCTCTTTTCCTTATCTTATTTGGAGGGGGGAGGAAAGAGTACTAGTATTAGGAAGTAGTACTAGTAGTAGTAATAGGAAGAGGGGGAAGGAGAAAGGAAAGGGGGGGGGGCCCCCTCCCCAATTCGGATTGGGCTTGGGGAGGCGCGCCCCCCTCCCTTGCTCCTTCTCCCTTCCTCCTATATGGGCCCAATAAGGCCCATATACCTCCCGGGGGGTTCCGGTAACCTCCCGGAGCTCCAAACTTCTCCGGAACCTTTCCGGTGTCCAAATATATCCGTCCAATATATCAATCTTTATGTCTCGACCATTTCGAGACTCCTCGTCATGTCCGTGATCATATTCGGGACTCCGAACAAACTTCGGTACATCAAAATACATAAACTCATAATATAATTGTCATCGAAACCTTAAGCGTGCGGACCCTACGGTTCTAGAACGATGTAGACATGACTGAGACACATCTCTGGTCAATAACCAATAGCGGGACCTGGATGCCCATATTGGTTCCTACATATTCTACGAAGATCTTTATCGGTCAAACCGCATAACAACATACGTTGTTCCCTTTGTCATCGGTATGTTACTCATCCGAGATTCGATCGTCGGTATCCAATACCTAGTTCAATCTCGTTACCGACAAGTCTCTTTACTCGTTCTGTAATACTTCATCTTATAACTAACTCATTAGTTACATGCTTGCAAGGCTTAGGTGATGAGCATTACCGAGAGGGCCCAGAGATACCTCTCCGACAATCGGAGTGACAAAACCTAATCTCGAATTATGCTAACTCAACATGTACCTTCGAAGACACCTGTAGTACTCCTTTATAATCACCCAGTTACGTTGTGACGTTTGGTAGTACCCAAAGTGTTCCTCCGGTAAACGGGAGTTACACAATTCTCATAGTTACAGGAACATGTATAAGTCATGAAGGAAGCAATAGCAGAATACTAAACGATCAAGTGCTAAGCTAACGGGATGGGTCATGTCAATCACCTCATTCTCCTAATGATGTGATCCCATTAATCAAATGACAACACATGTCTATGGTTAGGAAACATGACCATCTTTGATTAATGAGCTAGTCAAGTAGAGGCATACTAGTGACTATATGTTTGTCTATGTATTCACACATGTATCATGTTTCCGGTTAATACAATTCTAGCATGAATAATAAACATTTATCATGATATGAGGAAATAAATAATAACTTTATTATTGCCTCTAGGGCATATTTCCTTCACTTGTAGATTGCTAAACGGAAGCGTTAACAAATGTGGTTGGTGTAGTTGAACGTCTTTGCGATCCAATCATGATCTGTCCCGCGAACTCCGATTCAAGTGCCAACGAACGACACCTCCGTGTTCAACACACGTACGACTTGATGACGCTTTCACCTCCTCGATCTAGTGAGCGATGGTGAAGTAGTAGCTCGAGTCCTCCGGCAGCACGACGGGGTGGTGGTGGTGGTGGTTGATACGTCTCCAACGTATCTATAATTTTTTCTTGTTCCATGCTATTATATTACCTGTTTTGGATGTTTATGGGCTTTACTAAACACTTTTATATCATTTTGGGACTAACCTATTAACCGGTGTCCCACCCCAAATTGCTGTTTTTTTGCCTATTTCAGTGTTTCGCAGAAAAGGAATATCAAACGGAGTCCAAACGGAATGAAACCTTCGGGAGAGTTATTTTTGGAACGGAAGCGATCCAGGAGACTTGGAGTAGACGTCAGGGAAGCTTCGAGGTGGCCACAAGGGTCAGGGGCGCGCCCTACCCCCTGGGTGCGCCTCCACCCTCGTGGGCCCCTCGTGGCTCCCCTGACTGACTTATTTCGCCTATATATATCCATATACCCTAAAAACATAGAGGAGCACAATAGATCTGGAGTTCCGCTACCGCAAGCCTCTATAGCCACCAAAAACCTCTCAGGAGCCCGTTCCGGCACCCTGCCGGAGGGGGAGATCCCTCACCGGTGGTCATCTATATCATCCCGGCGCTCTCCATGACGAGGAGGGAGTAGTTCACCCTCGGGGCCGAGGCTATGTACCAGTAGCTATGTGTTTGATCTCTCTCTCTCTCTCATGTTCTTGAGGTGATACAATCTTGATGTATCGCGAGCTTTGTTGTTATAGTTGGATCTTATGATGTTTCTCCCCCTCTACTCTCTTGTAATGGATTGAGTTTTCCCTTTGAAGTTTTCTTGTCGGATTGAGTCTTTAAGGATTTGAGAACACTTGATGTATGTCTTGCCGTGCTTATCTGTGGTGACAATGGGATATTTACGTGATCTACTTGATGTATGTTTTGGTGATCAACTTGCGGGTTCAATGAACCTATGCATAGGGATTGGCACACGTTTTCGTCTTGACTCTCCGGTAGAAACTTTGGGGCACTCTTTGAAGTACTTTGTGTTGGTTGAATAGATGAATCTGAGATTGTGTGATGCATATCGTATAATCATACCCACGGATACTTGAGGTGGCATTGAAGTATCTAGGTGAAATTAGGGTTTTGGTTGATTTATGTCTTAAGGTGTTATTCTAATACGAACTCTATGATAGATCGAACAGAAAGAATAGCTTCGTGTTATTTTACTACGGCCTCTTGAATAGATCGATCAGAAAGGATAACTTTGAGGTGGTTTCGTACCCTACCATGACCTCTTCGTTTGTTCTCCGCTATTAGTGACTTCGGAGTGACTCTTTGTTGCATGTTGAGGGATAGTTATATGATCCAAGTATGTTATTATTGTTGAGAGAACTTGTACTAGTGAAAGTATGAACCCTAGGCCTTGTTTCCTAGCATTGCAATACCGTTTACGCTCACTTTTGTTACTTGCTACCTTGCTGTTTTTATAATTTTAGATTACAAAAACCTTTATCTACCATCCATATTGCACTTGTATCACCATCTCTTCGCTGAACTAGTGCACCTATACAATTTACCATTGTATTGGGTGTGTTGGGGACACAAGAGACTCTTTGTTATTTGGTTGCAGGGTTGTTTAAGAGAGACCATCTTCATCCTACACCTCCCACGGATTGATAAACCTTAGGTCATCCACTTGAGGGAAATTTGCTACTACCCTACAAACCTCTGCACTTGGAGGCCCAACAACGTCTACAAGGAGAAGGTTGCATAGTAGACATCAAGCTCTTTTCTGGCGCCGTTGCCGGGGAGGTGAGTGCTTGAAGGTATATCTTTAGATCTTGCAGTCGAATATTTTAGTTTCTTGTTTTATCACTAGTTTAGTTTATAAAAGAAAACTACAAAAAAATGGAATTAATGTTGCCTCATATGCTTCATCTTTTTAATGTCTTTCGTGAAAATGATGGGAAGGAAAATTGTGCTCAATCTTTTTAATGTCTTTCGTGAAAATGATGGGAAGGAAAATTGTGCTCAAGTCCTAGAAGAAGAATTACATAGAATGCTTGGCATAAAATATGTGAATGATGAGCATGATTGCAATGTTGTTAGTACGAATTCTTTGAATACCCATGATGATAATGATATGCAAAGCCACAAGCTTGGGCATGCTATGTTTGATGAAGATGATATGTTTTGTCCCCCAAGTTTTAATGAGCAAATTTATTATGATAAAAGCATGCCTCCTATCTATGACGATTATTGTGATGACACGCATGCTATAAAGAATAAAGATAAACATGAAACTTGTCATCTTGATTCTAATTTTCAATTGGATTATGCCTCACATGATAGTTATTTTGTTGAGTTTGCTCCCACTACTATTTCGAATGAGAACAAATTTGCTTTTGTGGAGAGTAATAAAATTTCTATGCTTGTAGATCATGAAAAGAATGCTTTAGGTGATGGTTATATTGTTGAAATTATTCATGATGCTACTGAAAATTATTATGAGCGAAGAATATATGCTTGTAGGAATTGCAATAATATCAAGTTTCCTCTCTATGTGCTTAAAGTTTTAAAGTTATGCTTGTTTTGCCTTCCTATGCTAGTTGATTATTGTTCCCATAAGTTGTTTGCTCACAAAATCCCTATGCATAGGAAGTGTGTTAGGCTTAAATATGCTAGTCATATGCTTCATGATGCGCTCGTTATGTTTCAATTCTTATGTTTTATGTGAGCATCATTGTCATCATCATGCCTAGCTAAAAAGGCATTAAAGAAAAGCGCTTGTTGGGAGACAACCCAATATTTACCCTTACTGTTTTTGTGTTTGCACATGATTATGCTACTGTATTAATCATGTTTTTTTACCTTTTGTTTTAATAAAGTGCCAAGTAAGACCTTTAGGATAGCTTACCGTGATAGTTGTGTTGATCCTGCTGAAAATCAGAAACTTTTGCACCCAGTAAATTACTTTTGATAATTCACAGAAATGTGCTTTTGATATGATTATTTTTCTCTGGATTTATACACAAATTGTTAAGGTTTTCCTAATTTGGTAGAATTTTTAGAGTTCCATAAGTATACGTTTGATACAGATTACTACAGATTGTTCTGTTTTTGACAGATTCTGTTTTTTATGTGTTGTTTGCTTATTTTGATGAATCTATGTGTAGTATCGGAGGGTATGAACCATAGAGAAGTTGGAATACAGTAGATATTACACCAATATGAATTTAGAATGAGTTCACAACAGTACCTAAGTGGTGATTTTATTTTCTTATACTAACGGAGCTTACGAGTTTTCTGTTGAGTTTTGTGTTGTGAAGTTTTCGAGTTTTGGGTAAAGGTTTGATGGATTATTGAATAAAGAGTGGCAAGAGCCTAAGCTTGGGGATGCCCAAGGCACCCCAAGGTAATATTCAAGGACAACCAAGACCCTAATCTTGGGGTTGCCCCGGAAGGCATCCCCTCTTTGGTCTTCGTTCATCGGTAACTTTACTTGGAGCTATATTTTTATTCACCACATGATATGTGTTTTGCTTGGAGCATCATTTTGTTTTGTTAGTATTTGTTCGCTGTTATTTAGAATAATGTTTTGCATCTATATTTTCAATAAAAATGTCAAGGATAGCCTTTACCATGCTTATTTTGCAAGTATACATGTTGCTGTTTCAAAGTAGAAAGTTTACCGTTGTTGCAAAAATTTCCTAGAAAAGTCAGAAAATGATATAATGTTGAAACTTTTTGCATATTGAGCTCTGAAAAATCTTCTACAGTGCAGTAGTTTTCCCATAATTTTTGGAGTTAGGGAATTATGATGAATCTTGCATTCTTTGCAGACTATAATGTTTTGGCAGCTTGCTGCTATGTTTGCACTGTTTGCATATGTTTGCTTGTTTAATGAGTATTAAATATGCAGAGACATTTAGTGTAACACCCCGGAATCATGCTACAGTAATCCCCTTCTAATGATGCCTTGTCATCATTTTTACTGTTGCTAATCTCACTTTTATTCTATTCCAGTCCAAATCTCAAATTCAAATTAAAGTCAAAATTCAAACTTTGTCAAAAATGAAACTAAAATGTTGATCATGTGACAAATATGCACTTCTTAATATTGGTGGTGAACCAACATTTTTGCAGAGTGGTTTAATGCCCTAATCTATTTAAAGCATATATTTAAAAAAATTAAAAAAAGAGAAAAGGCCCGACTGGCCCAGCTGGCCACCGCGTCCCCCCTTGGGCCTCAACCCACCAGGCCGGCCCACCCCCTACCTACACCTACCCCTCTCTCTCGATCCCATTTGGATCGAGCCCGTCGCCCCCCCCCCCCCACTTGATCTCAACGCCGTCTCGCCTTCCTCGACACCTTCCCATCGCCGCCTGCTCCGTCCCGCCGTCCGCCTCCTAGAGTTTCCCTCGCCGGACCGCCCCACCCCTCCACCTCGTCGTCGCTACCTCACCTTGCCCCCAAGCCAACCCCCAGCGCCCGCCTGCGTCGCCCCGTTCCCGATCTGGAACTCGGGCTTGGCCCCGATGCCTCCGCCGCTCGGATCCCTCCTCGCCGTAGCCACGATGCCGCCGGACCGCATCCTCGTCGTCCTCCTCAACGGCCGCCAACGGACCACGCCGCCCTCGCAGGACACGCCGTTGCTAAGTCTTGAGCTAGCGTTGGTTTTCCCCGAAGAGGAGATGGTGATGCAGCAAGTGTAGCGTAAGTATTTCCCTCAGTTTTTTAGAACCGAGGTATCAATCTAGTAGGAGACTCCTGAAAAGTCCCACGCACCTACACAAACAAACTGAGAACTCGCAACCAACGCAATAAAGGGGTTGTTAATCCCTTCATGGCCACTTGCGAAAGTGAGATCTGATAGAGATAGTATGATAAGATAAATATATTTTTGGTATTTTATAATATAGATGCAAGAAAGTAAAGATGCAAATAAAACTAGATTGAAAGCAAATATGATAAGAGATAGACCCAGGGGCCATAGGTTTCACTAGAGGCTTCTCTCGAGAGCATAAGTATTATGGTGGGTGAACAAATTACTGTCAAGCAATTGATAGAAAAGCGAATAATTATGACGTTATCTAGGCATGATCGTGTATATAGGCATCACATCCAAAACAAGTAGACCGACTCCTGCCTGCATCTACTACTATTACTCCACACATCGACCGCTATCCAGCATGCATCTAGAGTATTAAGTTCATAAGAACGGAGTAACGCATTAAGCAAGATGATATGATGTAGAGGGATAAACTCATGCAATATGATATAAACCCCATGTTGTTATCCTCGATGGAAACAATACAATACGTGTCTTGCAACCCTTTCTGTCACTGGGTAAGAACACCGCAAGATTGAACCCAAAGCTAAGCACTTCTCCCATGGCAAGAAAGATCAATCTAGTAGGCCAAACCAAACCGATAATTCGAAGAGACTTGCAAAGATAACTCAATCATACATAAAAGAATACAGAGAAGATTCAATTAATAACCATAGATAAATCTGATCATAAACTCACAATTCATCGGATCTTGACAAACACACCGCAAAAAGAGATTACATCGAATAGATCTCCACAAGAGAGGGGGAGAACATTGTATTGAGATCCAAAAAGAGAGAAGAAGCCATCTAGCTAATAACTATGGACCCATAGGTCTGTGGTAAACTACTCACAACTCATAGGAGGGGCTAGGATGTTAATGTAGATGCCCTCCATGGTTGATTCCCCCTCCGACAGTGCCGGCGAAGGCTCCAAGATGGGATCTCGCGGATACAGAAGGTTACGGTGGTGGAAATTGTGTTTCGTGGTGCCCCTGGATGTTTTCGGGGTCCGTAGGTATGTATAGGAGGAAGAAGTACGTCGGTGGACGCCCGAGGGGCCCACGAGACAGGGGGGAGCGCCCTACAAGGGGGCACGCCCTCCTATCTCGTGGGGCCCTTGGAGCTTTCTTGACTTGCACTCCAGGCTCTCCGGATCAGATTTGTTCCAAAAATAATGCTCCCGAAGGTTTCATTCCGTTTGCACTCCGTTTGATATTCCTTTTCTTCAAAATACTAAAATAGGCAAAAAACAGCAATATGGGATGGGCCTCCGGTTAGTAGGTTAGTCCCAAAAATGATATAAATATGTAGAATAAAGCCCATAAGCATCCAAAACAGGTAATAATAGCATGGAACGATACGTTGGAGACGTATCAAGCATCCCCAAGCTTAATTCCCGCTCGTCCCCGAGTAGGTAAATGATAAAAAGAGAATTTTTGATGTGGAATGCTACCTAGCATAATTCATAATGTAATTTTCTTTCATTGTGGCATGAATGTTCAGATCCAAGTAATACAAAATAAAAGTTCATATTGACATAAGAAATAGTAATACTTCAAGCATACCAAGCAAGTAATCATGTCTTCTCAAAATAGCATGGCCAAAAGAAAGTTATCCCTACAAAATCATATAGTCTGGCTATGCTCTATCTTCATCACACAAAGTACTTAATCATGCACAACCCCAATGATGAGCCAAGCAATTGTTTCATACTTTAATAATCTCAAACTCTTTCAACTTTCACGCAATACATGAGCGTGAGCCATGGACATAGCACTATATGTGGAATAGAACGGTGGTTGTGGAGAAGACAAAAAAGGAGAACATAGTCTCACGTCAACTAGGCGTATCAACGGACTATGGAGATGCCCATTAATAGATATTAATGTCAGTGAGTAGGGATTGCCATGCAACGGATGCACTAGAGCTATAAATATATGAAAGCTCAACAAAAGAAAACTAGTGGGTGTGCATCCAACTTGCTGGCTCACGAAGACCTAGGGCATTTTGAGGAAGCCCATCATTGGAATATACAAGCCAAGTTCTATAATGAAAAATTCCCACTAGTAAATGAAAGTGACAACATATGAGACTCTCTATCATGAAGATCATGGTGCTATTTTGAAGCACAAGTGTGGAAAAAGAGATAGTAGCATTGTCCCTTCTCTCTTTTTCTCTCATTCTTCTTTTTTTTCTTTTTGGCCTTTTTTTTCTTTGGCCTTTTTTTGTTTTTTTTTGTTTTTGCAAAGTCCGAAGTCTCATCCCGACTTGTGGGGGAATCATAGTATTCATCATCCTTTCCTCACTGGGACAATGCTCTAATAATAAAGATCATCACACTTTTATGGATTTACAACTCAAAGCTAGAACAAGATATGACTCTAAGTGAATGCCTCCAGCGGCATACCGGGATATGCAATGAATCAAGAGCAACATGTATGAAGAATATGATGGTGGCTTTGCCACAAATACAATGTCAACTACATGATCATGCAAAGAGCAATATGACAAAAGTAATATGTGTCATATGAACGAAACGGTGGAAAGTTGCATGGCAATATATCTCGGAATGGCTATGGAATGCCATAATAGGTAGGTATGGTGGCTGTTTTGAGGAAGGAGTATGGTGGGTGTATGGTACCGGCGAAAGTTGCACGATACAAGAGAGGATAGCAATAATGGAGGGGTGAAAGGAGTGCGTATAATCCATGGACTCAACATTAATCAAAAGAACTCATATACTTGTTGTAAAAATTTAGATGTCATCAAAAACCAAAGCACTACACGCATGCTCCTAGGGGGATAGATTGGTAGGAAAATACCATCGCTCGTCCCCGATTGCCACTCATAAGGAAGACAATCAATAAATAAAATTGTGCTCCAACTTCATCACAAAGCGGTTCATCATATGTGCATGCTACGGGAATGACAAACTTCAACACAAGCATTCTTTAAATCCATAATCACCCAACTAGCATGACTTTAATATTACTACCTCTATATCTCAAAACAATTATCAAGCATCAAATTGATCATAGCATCCAATTCACTTTCTATGATAGTTTTTATTATACCCAACTTGGATGCTCATCATTCTAGGACCAAATTAAAACCATAGCAAATACCATGCTGTTCTAAGAGACTCTCAAAATAATATAAGTGAAGCATGAGAGACTAGCAATTTCTATAAAATTAATCCACCACCATGCTCTAAAAGATATAAGTGAAGCACCAGAGCAAAAACTATCAAGCTCAAAAGATATAAGTGAAGCACATAGAGTATTCTAGCAAATTCTAATCAAATAGGATTCTCCAAAAAGTTGTGTTACAGCAAGGATGATTGTGGTAAACTAACAAGCAAAGACCAATATAATACACGACGCTCCAAGCAAAACACATATCATGTAGCGAATAAAAATATAGCTCCAAGTAAAGTTACAAATGAACGAAGACGAAAGAGGGGATGCCTTCCCGGGGCATCCCCAAGCTTAGGCTTTTGGCTATTCTTGAATATATAGGGGTGCCATAAGCATCCCCAAGCTTAGGCTCTTGCCACTCTTTATTCCATAGTCCATAAAAGCTTTACCCAAAACTTGAAATCTTCACAACACAAAACTCAACAGGAAATCTTATAAGCTCCGTTAGTGAAAGAAAACAAAACCACCACATAAGATACTGCAATGAACTCATTCTTTATTTATTTTGGTGTTAAACCTACTTTATTCCAACTTCCTTATGATTTATAAACTAATTTATTAGCTATAGATGCATTTAAATAAGCAAACAACACACGAAAAACAGAATCTGTCAAAAACAGAACAGTCTGTAGTAATCTGTAACTAACGCAAACTTCTGGAACTCTAAAAATACTACAAAAATAGGACGTACTGGAAAACTTGTTTACTGATCAGCAGAAAAATGAATCGATGCAAAAGCTCTTTTCGGTGATTTATTGAATTTTTTCTCGTGAGCGCAAAGTTTCTGTTTTTCAGCAGAATCAAATCAACCATCATCATAGTTTATCCTATAGGTTCTACTTGGCACAAACACTAAACAAAAGATAAAAACACATCTAAACAGAAAGTAGAAACAAAATTTAACACTAAACAGGAACAAAAACAAAGAACATAAAGAAAATTGGGTTGCCTCCCAAGTAGCGCTATCGTTTAACGCCCCTAGCTAGGCATAAAAGCAAGGATAGATCTAACGAGTGCCATCTTTGGCACTTGATTCATAAGTAGCACGTATGATAGATTCATAAGGTAATTTGACTTTCTTTCTTGGAAAGTGCTCCATGCCTTTCTTTAAAGGAAATTGGAATCTAATGTTCCCTTCCTTCATATCAATAATCGCACCAATCGTTCTAAGGAAAGGTCTACCAAGAATAATAGGGCAAGAAAGATTGCAATCTATATCAAGAACGATAAAATCTACGGGTACCAAATTTCTATTAGCAACAATAAGAACATCATTGATCCTTCGCATAGGCTTTTTAATGGTGGAATCCGCAAGGTGAAAATTTAAAGAGCAATCATCAAGATCATGGAAATCTAGAATATCACATAAAGTTTTTGGAATTGTGGAAACACTAGCACCCAAATCACACAAAGCAAAACACTCAAAATCTTTAATTCTAATCTTCGTAGTAGGTTCCCACTCATCATTAGTTTTCTAGGTATAGAAACTTCCAAATTAAGTTTTTCATCATAAGATTGCATCAAGGCGTCAACAATATGTTTGGTAAAAGCTTTGTTTTGACTATAAGCATGAGGAGAATTAACAACGGATTGCAACAAGGAAATATAACCTTTTAAAGAGCAATTATCATAATCAAATTCCTTGAAATCCGAGATAGTAGGTTCAACATTATTAGAAGTTGAGGATTCTCCAATCTCTCTTTTACCAAATTTAGCATTAAGATCTAAAGACTTCGAATTTTTGGGACGCCTTCTATGCAAAGTTGATTCATCATCAGTCCCATAATCATGAAAATTCATATTGCAAAACATAGATCTAATAGGAGACGCATCAATAACTTTAAGATCCTCATCATTATTTTCATGTAGATTAGAAGAACACGCTTTTATAAAGCTTTCTTTTTTAGCACGCAATTTAGCAGTTCTTTCCTTGCACTCGTTAATGGAGATTCTCATTACTTTGAGAGACTCATTGATATCATGCTTAGGAGAAGAGGATCCAAGTTTAAGAGAATTAACATCGAGCGAAAGACTATCAACGTTCCTAGCCAAATCGTCAACTTTGAGCAATTTTTCTTCAAGCAAAGCATTAAAATTCTTTTGAGAAATCATAAATTCTTTCACACTATTCTCAAAATCAGAGGGCATCTTATTAAAATAACCATAAGAATTATTGTAGGAATTTCCATAATTATTAGAGGGATTACTAGGGAACGGTCTAGCATTAAAATTTCCTCTATAAGCATTGTTTCCAAAATTATTCCTACCAAAAAAATTCACATCCATAGATTCATTATTATTCTCAATTAAAGAAGACAACGGCATATCATTGGGATTAAGAGGAGTATTTTTAGTACCAAACATCTTCATAAGTTCATTCATCTTTCCACTCAAAACATTGATTTCTTCTATAGCATGCACTTTTTTACTAGAAGATCTTTTGGTGTGCCATTGAGAATAATTAGACATAATATTATCTAGCAATTTTTTAGCATCTCCTAATTTAATTTCCATAAACGTGCCTCCCGCGGCCGAATCTAAGAGATTTCTAGAAGCAAAGTTCAAACTGGCATAAATTTTTTGTATGATCATCCATAAATTCAAACCATGAGTAGGGAAATTGCGAAGCATCAATTTCATTCTTTCCAAAGATTGTGCAACATGCTCATGATCAAGTTGTTTAAAATTCATAATATCGTTCCTAAGAGTGATGATCTTAGCAGGAGGAAAATACTTAGAGATAAAAGCATCTTTGCACTTGTTCCAAGAATCAATACTATTCTTAGGCAAAGACGAAAACCAAACTTTAGCACGATCTCTAAGTGAAAACGGAAATAACTTCAATTTGACAATATTGTTATCCGTATCTTTCTTCTTTTGCATGTCACACAAATCAACAAAATTGTTTAGATGAGTAGCGGCATCTTCACTAGGAAGGCCAGCGAATTGATCTTTCAGAACAAGATTCAGCAAGGCAGTATTGATTTCATGACTCAACATCATTAAGAGGAGCAATCGGAGTACTAAGGAAATCATTATTATTGGTATTCGAGAAATCACACAACTTGGTATTATCTTGTGCCATGGCAACAAGTAATCCAACACACAAGCAAACAGAAAACGGCAAACGGAAAAATGCGAGCGAAAATAGAGGAGGAGATTGGGAAAGAGAGGGTGAATAAAACGGCAAGGGTGAAGTGGGGGAGAGGAAAACGAGAGGCAAATGGCAAATAATGTAAATGTGAGGGAGATGAGTTTGTGATGGGTACTTGGTATGTCTTGACTTGAGCGAAGACCTCCCCGGCAACAGCGCCAGAAATCCTTCTTGCTACGTCTTGAGCTAGCGTTGGTTTTCCCCGAAGAGGAGAGGGTGATGCAGCAAGTGTAGCGTAAGTATTTCCCTCAGTTTTTGAGAACCAAGGTATCAATCTAGTAGGATGCTCCTCAAAAGTCCCACGCACCTACACAAACAAACTGAGGACTCGCAACCAACGCAATAAAGGGGTTGTCAATCCCTTCACGGCCACTTGTGAAAGTGAGATCTGATAGAGATAGTATGATAAGATAAATATATTTTTGGTATTTTTCAATATAGATGCAAGAAAGTAAAGATGCAAATAAAAGTAGATTGAAAGCAAATATGATAAGAGATAGACCCGGGGGCCATAGGTTTCACTAGAGGCTTCTCTCGAGAGCATAAGTATTGTGGTGGGTGAACAAATTACTGTCAAGCAATTGATAGAAAAGCGAATAATTATGACGTTATCTAAGCATGATCATGTATATAGGCTTCACATCCAAAACAAGTAGACCGACTCCTGCCTGCATCTACTACTATTACTCCACACATCGACTGCTATCCAGCATGCATCTAGAGTATTAAGTTCATAAGAACGGAGTAACGCATTAAGCAAGATGATATGATGTAGAGGGATAAACTCATGCAATATGATATAAACCCCATGTTGTTATCCTCGATGGAAACAATACAATACGTGTCTTGCAACCCTTTCTGTCACTAGGTAAGAACACCGCAAGATTGAACCCAAAGCTAAGCACTTCTCCCATGGCAAGAAAGATCAATCTAGTAGGCCAAACCAAACCGATAATTCGAAGAGACTTGCAAAGATAACTCAGTCATACATAAAAGAATTCAAAGAAGATTCAATTAATAACCATAGATAAATCTGATCATAAACTCACAATTCATCGGATCTTGACAAACACACCGCAAAAAGAGATTACATCGAATAGATCTCCACAAGAGAGGGGGAGAACATTGTATTGAGATCCAAAAAGAGAGAAGAAGCCATCTAGCTAATAACTATGGACCTGTAGGTCTGTGGTAAACTACTCACAACTCATAGGAGGGGCAAGGATGTTGATGTAGAGGCCCTCCGTGGTCGATTCCCCCTCCGACAGAGTGCCGACGAAGGCTCCAAGATGGGATCTCGCAGATACAGAAGGTTACGGTGGTGGAAATTGTGTTTCGTGGTGCCCCTGGATGTTTTCGGGGTCCGTAGGTATATATAGCAGGAAGAAGTATGTCGGTGGACGCCCGAGGGGCCCATGAGATAGGGGGCGCGCCCTACGGGGGGGCGCGCCCTCCTATCTCGTGGGGCCCTCGGAGCTTTCTTGACTTGCACTCTAGGCTCTCTGGATCAGATTTGTTCCAAAAATAACGCCCCGAAGGTTTCATTCCGTTTGGACTCCGTTTGATATTCCTTTTCTTCGAAATACTGAAATAGGCAAAAAAAACAGCAATATGGGCTGGGCCTCCGGTTAGTAGGTTAGTCCCAAAATTGATATAAATATGTAGAATAAAGCCCATAAGCATGCAAAACACGTAATATAATAGCATGGCACAATCAAAAATTATAGATACGTTGGAGACGTATCAGCCGCCTCGCCTCTCCCTCATCGGACGCCATCACGCCTCGCCGCCCTCGTCTCATCAATGGCCGTGAGCAATCCCCCCTTTGCTTCCCCTTACGACTCACTGCCGTATTCGCCGAACCCCACGGCCACCGCTCATCGCTACACTGTCCCTCCACATCGCTGCCACCCGAGGAACCCTCCCCCCCGACCATGGGCCGCGACCCGCTCTGCCCCTCCGCTTGTTGGTCGGCGCCGCGCCCACACGCCCGTGCGTTCGGGCGAGCGCCCATGCCCGCACCCGCGCAGCTGATACCTGCTCGCCCGGCACCCGCTAAACCCTCCGTGGGCCACTGACCAAGGGGCCCCATGCCCACTTCTCTGTACAAAAAGATATTAAAAATAAAAACGATTAATTAGTTAATTAGTAAATTAATTAAGTTAATTAACCTTGCTTAATTAGCCTAATGGACTAATTAGTTAATTTAAACCTGTTTAATTAACTCAGTCAATGACAGATGGGCCCCACTGCCCCCATTGACCAGTCAACCTAGTTAGAGTTGACTGTTGACTCTGCTGACATTAGGATGACATCATGCTGGCGCAATAAGTCTTTTTTGAGTTAAAGATAATCCCAGAAATTGTTTAAATCTTTGAAAAATCATAGAAAATAATCCATAACTCGGATGAAAAAGTTTTATACATGAAAGTTGCTCAGAACAACGAGAAAAATCTAAATACGCGCTCCGTTCATTTGTCAGTATAAGTGCATCTAGTGCCCCTTAGTGATTTTGGTGTATTGAAGACTTATAGGTTAAGGGACTAATGCGTTTGTGAGTGTACACAGGTCTATAAGTCTATGAGGAGTTTGATATTTACAGGAAAAGTCGACCCCTAAAAATGAATATCTTCGACTGAAGATTTTGGTATTTCTGAAGACTTTCATGAAAACTTTGAAAGTGAAGAAAGTGGTGTATCCGTGAAGACTTGATATTCATGCGAGGAATATGAAGCTTGAAGACTTTCGTTTTCATAGTTTTGTTTTCTCTTTCTTGAGTCATAGGAAACACCGTACTGTTAAAGGGGGTCGAGGAAATACTAAGGAAAAATTTCCAAGTGATGCTCAACTCAAAATCCTACACCTAGAAAACCCTTCGAGTGAAGCCTTTGGAAATCTCATGCAGTTCAGTCATTTCTTCAGTGACAGAGACGAAATTCTTCTGGTCGCTGAGGAATTTGTTCTGACCGAGGAGTTAGGAATTCGCCAGTGCGGATTGCCTACACAGTGAGGAACATGATAGCCCTAAGGAATTTGAAAGTCAAATTTCCGACCGTTGCTGTGCTACGCGCCAGTTGTCCCAAAATATCTTATCCACCTAACGGTCATATCAGACAAGGGCATTTATGTCTTATCATGTCGAGCGGCTCCCTAGGCTATAAATAGCCGCCCCCTACAACCACTAGCTGGTTGGCTGCTCCGAGAGAACTTGACACTTGTCATTTGAGAGCAACCCATCCTCCGAGGACTTTGAGTGAAAATCATCGAGTGAGGAAAATCCCAAACCCAAACACCTACAAACCCCAAAGTGATTGAGCATCACTGAAGAGATTGATCCTGCGTGGATCCGACGCTTGTTAACTTTGAAGACTGTGCTTCTTCCAGACGGTTAGGCGTCATGGTCTAGAGCATCCAAGAGGAATTGTGGATTGCCGAGTGACCGAGTCTGTGAAGGTTTGGAAGTCGCCTGAAGACTTACCATGAGTGATTGGAAGAGATCTGTGTGATCTTAGTTCAAGGAGAATACGGTGAGGACTTGGTGTCCTGAGCTGCGTGCTCAGCGACTGGGTGTCCGGGACTGTGTGTCCTCGAGTTTAAATACTCAGCCGCTCCAACCAGACGTACAACTGGGACAGCAGTTGGAACTGGTCAAACAAATCATTTTCTTCACCAACCTTACTGGTTCTATTACCTCAACTCTTTCATTTCCTCATTACTGTGTTGAGTAATTGTTCATATATGTGTTTGAAGACTTTGACTGAAGACTTTCTCAATTTCCTCAGCTCAATTTCTTCTGTCTGTTTGTCTTCATCTTGTGTTATCCTGTGTTTACGCTTTCTGTACTCCGTGCTTGTCTTCATTTCATCATGATGACAAAGTCTGTATCCTGTTATGCTTATTTATGAGTACTTATTCCGCTGCTAGTAGTTCTTCGCTAAGGAATTTCCTCATCGGCAAATTCCTCAGTGAAGAATTCATAAAAATCGCCTATTCACCCCCCCTCTAGTCGATATAACGCACTTTCAATTGATATCAGAGCAAGATACTCCCTTGTTCTGTGTGATTTTGGTTTAACCACCTGGAGTTTAGTTATGTCGACTGCAGGTATGATCAAGGTCTCCGCTGGGTGTCCTACCTTCGATGGCACGGACTACCCCTACTGGAAGAATAAGATGCGAATGCATCTTGAAGCAATTGACAACGATCTCTGGTACATTGTGGAAAATGGTGTTCCCTCAATCACACCTTCTCTGAATGCTGCTGATGTGAAGAGATTCAAGCAACTCGATTCTCAAGCGAAGAATATCATATGTGGCCACTTGAGCAAAGGACAGTATGGTAGAGTGAGTGCTTTGGAAACTGCCAAGCTTATCTGGGATAGGCTCTCCAAAGTAAACGAAGGAGTCTCAACTCAACGTGACTCTCATGTTGACGTTCTTCGCAATCTCTTAAACCGCTTCAAAAGACTCGACAATGAAAATGTTCAGCAAACCTTCGATCGCCTCACTGACATCTCAAATGAGCTTCAAGCACTTGGTGCCACTGACATCACCGACCATGAGGTGGTGAAGAAATTGCTGAGATCGCTAGATTCCTCATTTGATACTCTGGCACTGATGATTCAAGAGCGAGCTGATTACAAGTCACCAGATCCAGCTGATATCCTCGAGAGGCTAAATACTCATGAGTTCCAGCTTGCTGAAAAGAGAGATATCTATGGTTCAAGCTATGGCAAAACACGTGCCCTGAAGGCCAAGGCTGTGTCTGAATCTGAATGCCAAGACTCTGGTAGTAGCCTCGGTGATCCTGAAGAATTGAGCCAGGAGCTAGCACTGCTCATGAAGATGTTCAAGAAGTTCTCAAGACGTGGTCGCTTTGGAAAATCCTCAAGAAGAAGTGATTCCTCATCAAGTGACTATAAGAGAAGGCTTTGCCACAAATGCAAGAAACCTGGTCACTATATTCAGGATTGTCCTCAATGGGAAAAGGAATTAAAGAAGAAGAAATACA
Organism: Triticum aestivum; assembly: GCF_018294505.1. Classification (NCBI taxonomy): domain Eukaryota; kingdom Viridiplantae; phylum Streptophyta; class Magnoliopsida; order Poales; family Poaceae; genus Triticum; species Triticum aestivum. The sequence goes on along the minus strand of NC_057795.1, from coordinate 63,532,170 downwards.
AGGATTACAGTTCTGATGACGCTAAGAAGAAGAAGAAATCTTCAAAATCTTCATCATCAAAATCCTCGAAGTCTTCATCTCAAAAGAAGAGCAGCTCCAAGAAGGCTCGGGCATTCATTGGCAAGGAAATGGACTCTGAAGCTGAATCTGAGGAACATGAGGAAGAGGAGGCTTCTGAGGAGTCCGAGTCTGGTGTGGCGAGTCTGGCTGTCGCTACTGCTTTCGTCAGCAAGTCTATCTTCAACTCTGAAGAAATTGACCACACCAACAAGGCTGACGAAGACAATGATGACTATGCTCCCACCTATTGCTTCATGGAAAAAGGTGCCAAGGTAACAAAATACCCCTCCTCTGAATCTAGTGAGGATGAATCTGATGAAAATCCTAAGCCCAGCTACTCTAAACTTGCTAAGATTGCTGTGAAACAACAAAAGGCTATTGAAAAACTTCAAAACATGCTAGACAAAAGTGATGATATGTTGGGTGATGAAATGGACCGCACTAAAGACTTAACTGAAAATCTTCAGAGACTTCAGTCTAAGTTTGACAACCTTCAAAGTCATCATAAAACTCTCTTATCTGATCACGAGAAGCTTTCTTATGAATTTCTTCAAAGAAAGCAAGATCTTGAGAAGCTAAGAGTGAGTTATGAAGATCTTCAGAAGGATCGCGATTCATTACTTGCTCAACAAATCAGCGCTACTCAAGAAGAATTTGTTCCTCCATGCTTAAAGTGCATTGAACGTGAATCTACTAATTCTTCACCTGAATGTTCAAATGCTTCAACTGTTACAAATTCTTCACCTGCCTCTACTATCACTAATTCCTCATCTGAGGACATTGCTACTATCACTAACGATGCAGGGCTGAAGGAATTGTACACGACAGGCATGTACAAAAGCCTCAAAGGGCATCAGATTCTTTGTGATGTGCTCAAAAAGCAGATCCTCAACAGAAACCCTAGGAAAGAGGGTATTACCTTTGAGAGGAAACTCAATGCTGATGGAACATGTTGGAAGCCTGAGCAGTACCCCAAAACCTGATGGGTTGCTGCAAAGGGACCACCTGTTGATCCATCTAACCTATCTGGCTTTACATGTGAATCTTCTCATTCTTCTGATGAGTCATTTGACTCCAACTATAAACTGTTCAAAAATCAGAATGGTGAAGTATTTGCTAGATATGTTGGCACTAACTGCAGGAACGGTTCCCCTATGAAGAAAATCTGGGTTCCCAAAAGTTATGTTGAAAGTCTTCAGGTGAATGTCCTCATGACACCACCTGTGAATAACAGGAACCCCAGATCCAATGCTTCATATGGACCTAATTCTTCACATGGATCAAATTCCTCAAATGGATCAAAGTCCTCATATGATCATGATCGTGCTAACCCCTCTGTTTCGCAGGGTAGAGCTAAGGGCTATGAATATGCACATTATTCTTCAAATCATTATGTTTATAAGTCCTCGAAGAATTTCTCTGCTTATTCATATGCTTACCCTAACCCCTCTTATGTGAAACAAAATGGATTGGCCTCAATGCCACCTTTCTCATATGGTGCTCGCAGAGTGATGAACTCTTTGCCACCCCTTTGGATGTGGGTGGTGAAGAAAAGGAGCTAATCTCTTATGCAGGGTCAGGTCTCCAGACGTGCCTTAAATGTCTGAAGAATTTGCTGGAGGCCTGACAAAAATTGCCTGAAAGGACGCATGCGAATCATGATGAAATGAACTTTCATTTCACATGTCCTCATACTGAAATATCTGTTTTACTGATTGATGAAATTCATCTGATGAACTTGATATCATATTCTTCACTGATGAAGTATATGAGTCGTAAGTTGCACTAATTCATCTGCAGGATGATCAGCCCAAAGCCAACGAGTGGGTCCCGATGTAGTCACCTATTCCACTGTAATAGCCGCATTTTGCAGATTGCGTAGGCTGGCCAATGCTATGGACAAGTTCAATGAGATGACTGATATGGGTTTTCAGCCGGACACAACTGTTTATCACTCCCTAATTCATGGTTTTTGTATGCATGGTGATTTGGTTAAAGCTAAGGGGCTGGTTTCTGAAATGATGAACAAAGGTATTCCTCGTCCTGACATTGTGTTCTTCAATTCAATAATAAACACTCTATGCAAAGAAGGAGGAGTTATGGATGCACAAGATGTCTTTGACTTGGTTACTGCCATAGATGAGAGGCCTAATATCATTACATTTAATTCACTGATTGATGGATATTGCTTAGTTGGCGAGTGGATAAAGCATTTGGAGTACTTGATGCCATGAAATCAGTTGGTGCTGAGCCTGATATTGTTACATACAACACGCTTGTTAATGGCTATTGTAGAAATGGAAGGATCGATGATGGTTTGACTCTGTTCAGGGAAATGCCACATAAGAGAATAAAACCTGACACTGTTACATATGGCATCATACTAGATGGGTTGTTTCATGCTGCAAGAACTGTCGTTGCAAGGAAAATGTTCCATGAGATGATCGAAAGTGAAACGACAGTGGACATTCCCGTATACAATATAATACTTAAAGGCCTTTGTAGAAATAATTGTGCAGACGAAGCGATCGCCATGTTCCAGAAATTAGGTGCAATGAATGTGAAGTTTGATATTGGAACACTCAATACCATGATTAATTCATTGTACAAGGTTGGAAGAAAAGAAGAAGCTAAGGATTTGTTTGCTGCAATATCAGCCAGCAGGTTGGTGCCTAATGCTTCTACTTACAGCATAATGATAATAAATTATCTGAAGGAAGGATCAGTGGAAGATGCTAAGCATATTTTTTTCATCAATGGACAAGAGTGGTATAGCTCCCAGCTCTCGTCTTATAAACTATATCATCAGAATGTTGTTTTTTTGAGAAAATATCATCAGAATGTTGTTGGAAAAAGGTGAGACCGCCAAGGCTGGATATTATTTGTCCAAGGTTGATGAGAAGAACATCTTACTTGAAGCTTCAACTACGTCGCTGATGTTGTCTCTCTTTTCGAGGAGTGGGAAATATCAGGAGAATATTAAATTGCTTCCTGCAAAGTATCAGTTTTTTTATGGATTTGGTTGACTAGCTGAGGCATTGCATATGAGGCTATCTCAGTAGAGTCGAACTATTTGCTTGTCACAACCTTCCTGCCAGTATAAGATTTCCAAAGTGCCTGCTTGTAAAAAGTAGACACCTCGTGTTTCATTGAGTACATTTTGCGGTTTGCCAAGATCACAAGATTGTGAAATGTCTATGAGTATTTAATCTTCGATGGGTGAGGAAAGGTAGACCCAGTAGTCTAACACAAATGGTTGCAGTTTTGGGGGTAATAGCTTCTAATGGTGATTGTGGAATGTAAGCACAACGAGTACCAATACAATCTTTTCTAGCAGCCACCTAAGAATATGTAATCTCTCCAAAACTGCCACTTTCCTTCATTCCCAGATCTGATATGTATGCAAAGGGTGGATTTACTTTTCGTTTGTGCAATCTGTTTTGTATTTCGGGCAAATGGGTCCTGGAAGCATCGATGATTGAGGTTGCTGATGTTATGTTTGGGAGGAGAGCTGCCGTCAGCCTCGCGTTGGTTCACCTTGCTTTATACCTCTCCACTTCAGATACACACAGATGTATAAAAAGAACTACCTCGAGTGATGAGTGCCTCCACCACCATACCCTTCCGTTTTTGTCTTCCGCTTTTTCGAATATCAACTTATTTTCACCTCACGGAATCCCCAAAATAGTAGAAAGTGAACCCTTCTCACGCTTTGCTCACTCTTTGATGAACAGTGTGCTTGGATGATAACCGACTTTTTACCGAAAAGGGTTTCCCCCGCTTTGTATACAAAGGAAAGGAACCAATCTAGATAACCAACGATAGATGCTGGTGTTGGGGATATATATAACAGGTAGGCCCATGAAGGGTCGAAATATCATGAAGCATGGGGTCCACACAACATGTGGGTCCAGGTCAATTTCATACAGACACACTATCCACTCGACCAAGCAACATACCATCCACTCGGATGACGGTTCACCACTCGACCGTACGACTCACTCGGATATACGAAGACCAGCAGGCAGCAAGGCAGTCGGCATCTTTCTAATAGTGAGGGCTTAATAGCCGGCTGGCATTATGGTATTCATACCCCACTTTGTAACATAGGAGGTGAGGGGGTGGCGCACTCTATATAAGCCACCCCCCACCACTAGACTTGGGGAGGTCTTTTTCTTCCACCTCTCTCTCTTTTCACCATTAGTCTCAGGACTTAGCTCAGGCATGGGGATCCGTTCCTCTCTCTCACACACATATTGTAATCTCCGGATATATACTCAGATAAAACAAAGCCTCTCCGGAGCACGAGACGTAGGGTTGTTATCTCCACCGTGAGAGGCCCGAACTCGCTAAAACCACCGTGTCACCCATATGCATCTCGGTAGATCATGCTCCGTTCTCCTACCCTCTCTTACTGTCAGACTTAGAACCACGACAGTTGGCGCCCACCGTGGGGCCCGGCGTCTATCGAGCCATGGTGCAAATGGTTTTTTCTTCAATCTTCGGCAGTGGATCAACTACCATCACCAGATAAACTGGCTGCTGGGGTTCAGGTCATCGCGCCATTCGTACAAACAAAAGGATCAGGGAGTTGTTCATCTCAACTTGTCCTCTTTACAATCAAAGATTGCAATGATCTAACTACGGTATGTTCTTTTTCTGTATGCACGCGAGCTCATACAAAAGGACACCTCCCTTTCTTCCGCTTGGCGGCTCGGCTCCCGGACGATGAAGCGTCGTCATCCGCTCGCCATCTTCTGGCGTACTCATGGGTGACGCCATCGTCGAGCGTGCACACACGCACCGCCGCTAATGCTCGGCCTGGTTCCGCGACTGGTTGAACGCGTCTACCGGTGGTCCGGTCGACCCGGCTCCTCAGTGAAATACAGCAATCAACGCTCGCGCTGGCCTCGCCCTTGGCTGCGCCGGCCTGCGACTGGACTACGGCCAGCTGCTCATCCTCCTCATCGCCACCTCTCGGCCGCCGTCTGGTTCCGACCAGACCGGCCGTCATCATCGTTTTCAACCTCGTCGTTGAGCCACACGCATGACCGTCGTCGCCGTTCACCTCGCCGTCGGCTCCGGCCTCGCGTTCTCGGCTGCTCGCCGGCGACCTCCGCGGTGGCGGCGCAGGCGCGCATCGCTGTTACCTCCGGTGCCAGTCGCCTGCGACGGTCTCTGACTCTCTGTGGTGGAGGCGCGCTGCAGCGGGGACCTTCAAAGCAGCCTCGACCCTCAAGCGACGATCATGCGGGATTGAGGGAATAAACGTCTGGTAAGTGCAGGCATAACGTATGCCATTTAATGAGTGATAACTGCATGCAGGAAAAAAGGAACGGAAGGACAACTCCCATACGTACGCAGGTAACGCGGCTCCACCGGCAATCATTAAGAGCATGCCTAAATAACGTCGGTCTCATAATTCCGTCAAGCATGGATCGATCGCTTCGTTGAGGTAATCGCCTTATTAACCGGCCAATTGACGGGAGTTACTAACGCCACTTAATTGCTGCGGCCAGAACCAGGCCATTTCCACAGCTTCCACAGATTCCGCGCCAGTCAATTCATGCATGCATGCATGCATGACTAGCCAGCCTTCAACTTCATGGCCGTATTTGCTAGTCCTAACTTGCAGGGTCACCCGATGGATCTTCAATCGGATAGCTGCGAACCAGATTCGATCAGAGTTCAGACCGATGAATCCACTCGGACGCAGACTCAAGTTCACTCGGCAACGGACCCAAATTCACTCGGACGCTCCGCGAGTCGCCAGTCCGCGGGACGCGTCTACTTCACTCGGACGCTCCGCGCGTCGCCACTCCACGGGACGCATCTACTTCACTCGGACGCCCCGCGCATCGCCACTCCGCGGGACGAGTCTACTTCACTCCGACGCCCCGCGCATCGCCACTCCGCGGGACGCGTCTACTTCACTCGGACGCTCCGCGCGTCGCCACTCTACGGGACGCGTCTACGTCACTCGGACGCCTCGCTCGTCGCCACTGCGCGGCACGCGCCTCTACTTCATCCGGACGCCCCGCGCATCGCCACTCCGCGGGACGCATCTACTTCACTCGGACGCCCCGCGCATCGCCACTCCGCCGGATGCGTCTACTTCACTCGGACGCCTCGCTCGTCGCCACTGCGCGGCACGCGCCTCTACTTCACCAGGACGCCCCGCTCATCGTCACTCCGCGACATGCATCTACATCATCCGGACGCTCCGCGCGTCGTCACTCTACGGGACGCGTCTACGTCACCCAGACGCCCCGCTCGTCGCCACTGCGCGGCACGCGCCTCTACTTCATCCGGACGCTCCGCGCGTCGCCACTCTGTGGGACGCGTCTACGTCACTCGGACGCCTCGCTCGTCGCCACTGCGGCACGCGCCTCTACTTCACCAGGACGCCCCACGCATCGTCACTCCGCGACACGCATCTACATCATCCGGATGCTTCATGCGTCGCCACTCTATGGGACGCGTCTACGTCACTCGAACGCCCCGCATCGGTTTGTCACCTCATCACCACTCGACTGCTCCGGGCCTCGTCAATCGGTTGGTCACCTCATCACCACTCGGTAACCCCGCGACACAGTTTTTACAATCTCATAAATGATTGTTATTCTTTTTATATGCTCTCAATCCCCCAGTGGGTGACTTAGTTGCGAATCCGTCTCGCCTAAGTTTCAAAAAAATCCTACCGAGTGGAGAGCAACCCTCCCACTCAGGGGCTTAGCTGCAGTCCAGTACTCGCCTAAGTTTCAAAAAAATCCTGCCGAGTGGAGAGCAACCCTCCCACTCGGGGGCTTAGCTGCAGTCCAGTACTCGCCTAAGTTTCAAAAAAATCCTACCGAGTGGAGAGCAACCCTCCCACTCGGGGGCTTAGCTGCAGTCCAGTACTCGCCTAAGTTTCAAAAAAATCCTACCGAGTGGAGAGCAACCCTCCCACTCGGGGGCTTAGCTCCAGTCCAGTACTCGCCTAAGTTTCAAAAAAATCCTGCCGAGTGGAGAGCAACCCTCCCACTCGGGGGCTTAGCTGCAGTCCAGTACTCGAATCCTGCCGAGTGGAGAGCAACCCTCCCACTCGGGGGCTTAGCTGCAGTCCAGTACTCGCCTAAGTTTCAAAAAAATCCTACCGAGTGGAGAGCAACCCTCCCACTCGGGGGCTTAGCTGCAGTCCAGTACTCGCCTAAGTTTCAAAAAAATCCTACCGAGTGGAGAGCAACCCTCCCACTCGGGGGCTTAGCTGCAGTCCAGTACTCGCCTAAGTTTCAAAAAAATCCTACCGAGTGGAGAGCAACCTGTTGGAAATATGCCCTAGAGGCAATAATAAAAGTGTTATTATTATATTTCCTTGTTCATGATAATTGTCTTTTATTCATGCTATAACTGTATTATCCGGAAATCGTAATACACGTGTGAATACATAGACCACAATGTGTCCCTAGTGAGCCTCTAGTTGACTAGCTCGTTGTGATCAACAGATAGTCATGGTTTCCTGGATATGGACATTGGATGTCGTTGATAACGGGATCACATCATTAGGAGAATGATGTGATGGACAAGACCCAATCCTAAGCCTAGCACAAAGATCGTGTAGTTCGTTTGCTAGAGCTTTGCCAATGTCAAGTATCTCTTCCTTCGACCATGAGAGCGTGTAACTCCTGGATACCGTAGGAGTGCTTTGGGTGTATCAAACGTCACAACGTAACTGGGTGACTATAAAGGTGCACTACAGGTATCTCCGAAAGTATCTATTGTTTTATGCGGATCGAGACTGGGATTTGTCACTCCGTGTAAATGGAGAGGTATCTCTGGGCCCACTCGGTAGGACATCATCATATGCGCAATGTGACCAAGGAGTTGATCACGGGATGATGTGTTACGGAACGAGTAAAGTGACTTGCCGGTAACGAGATTGAACAAGGTATAGGATACCGACGATCGAATCTCGGGCAAGTAACATACCGATAGACAAAGGGAATTGAATACGGGATTGATTAAGTCCTTGACATCGTGGTTCATCCGATGAGATCATCGTGGAACATGTGGGAGCCATCATGGGTATCCAGATCCCGCTGTTGGTTATTGACCGGAGAACGTCTCGGTCATGTCTACATGTCTCCCGAACCCGTAGGGTCTACACACTTAAGGTTCGATGACGCTAGGGTTATAAAGGAAGTTTGTATGTGGTTACCGAATGTTGTTCGGAGTCCCGGATGAGATCCCGGACGTCACGAGGAGTTCCGGAATGGTCCGGAGGTAAAGATTTATATATGGGAAGTCCTATTTTGGCCACCGGAAAATGTTCGGGATTTTTCGGTATTGTACCGGGAAGGTTCTAGAAGGTTCCGGAGTGGGGCCCACCTGCATGGGGGGACCCACATGGACGTGGGTAGTGGGGGCAAGGCCCCACACCCCTGGTCAAGGCGCACCAAGATCCCCCCTTAGAAGGAATAAGATCATATCCCGAAGGGATAAGATCAAGATCCCTAAAAAGGGGGGATAACAATCGGTGGGGAAGGAAATAATGAGATTTCTTTCCTCCCTCCTTGGCCAACGCCCCAATGGACTTGGAGGGCAAGAAACCAGCCCCTCCACCCCTATATATAGTGGGGAGGCGCATGGGAGCTATACACGAAGTTCTGGCACAGCCCTACCTCTCTTCCTACTCCTCCTCTCCCATGGTGCTTGGCGAAGCCCTGCTGGATTGCCACGCTCCTCCACCACCACCACGCCGTTGTGCTGCTGTTGGATGGAGTCTTCCTCAACCTCTCCCTCTCTCCTTGCTGGATCAAGGCGTGGGAGACGTCACCGGGCTGTACGTGTGTTGAACGCGGAGGTGCCGTCCGTTCGGCACTAGGATCATCGGTGATTTGAATCACGACGAGTACGACTCCATCAACCCCGTTCACTTGAACGCTTCCGCTTAGCGATCTACAAGGGTATGTAGATGCACTCTCTTTCTACTCGTTGCTGGTCTCTCCATAGATAGATCTTGGTGACACGTAGGAAAATTTTGAATTTCGGCTACGTTCCCCAACACAACCCTCCCACTCGGGGGCTTAGCTGCAGTCCAGTACTCGCCTAAGTTTCAAAAAAATCCTACCGAGTGGAGAGCAACCCTCCCACTCGGGGGCTTAGCTGCAGTCCAGTACTCGTCTAAGTTTCAAAAAAATCCTACCGAGTGGAGAGCAACCCTCCCACTCGGGGCCTTAGCTGCAGTCCAGTACTCGCCTAAGTTTCAAAAAAATCCTACCGAGTGGAGAGCAACTCTCCCACTCGGGGGCTTAGCTGCAGTCCAGTACTCGCCTAAGTTTTAAAAAAATCCTGCCGAGTGGAGAGCAACCCTCCCACTCGGGGGCTTAGATGCAGTCCAGTACTCGCCTAAGTTTACAAACACGATACAGGTTGGTCACCTCATAACCACTCGGCCGCCCCGTGCGTCGCCACTCGGTTGGTCACCTAATCACCACTCGACCGCCCCGCGCGTCGCCACAGGTTGGTCACCTCATAACCACTTGGCCGCCCCACGCGTCGCCACAGGTTGGTCACCTCATAACCACTCGGCCGCCCCGTGCGTCGCCAACAGGTTGGTCACCTCATAACCACTCGGCCGCCCCGTGCGTCGCCACTCGGTTGGTCACCTCATCACCACTCGGCCGCCCCGCGCGTCGCCACAGGTTGGTCACCTCATAACCACTCGGCCGCCCCGTGCGTCGCCACCAGGTTGGTCACCTCATAACCACTCGGCCGCCCCGCGCGTCGCCACAGGTTGGTCACCTCATAACCACTCGGCCGCCCCATGCGTCGCCACTCGGTTGGTCACCTCATCACCACTCGGCCGCCCCGCGCGTCGCCACAGGTTGGTCACCTCATAACCACTCGGCCGCCCCGCGCGTCGCCACAGGTTGGTCACCTCATAACCACTCGGCCGCCCCGTGCGTCGCCAACAGGTTGGTCACGTCATAACCACTCGGCCGCCCCGTGCGTCGCCACTCGGTTGGTCACCTCATCACCACTCGGCCGCCCCGCGCGTCGCCACAGGTTGGTCACCTCATAACCACTCGGCCGCCTCGTGCATCGCCACCAGGTTGGTCACCTCATAACCACTCGGCCGCCCCGCGCGTCGCCACAGGTTGGTCACTTCATAACCACTCGGCCGCCCCATGCGTCGCCACTCGGTTGGTCACCTCATCACCACTCGGCCGCCCCGTGCGTCGCCACTCAGGTTGGTCGCCTCATAACCACTTGGCCGTCCCGTGCGTCGCCACTCGGTTGGTCACCTCATCACCACTCGGCCGCCCCGCGCGTCGCCACTAGGGTTGGTCACCTCATCACCACTCGGCCGTCCCGTGCATCACCACTCGGTTGGTCACCTCATCACCACTCGGCCACCCCGCGCGCCTTCAGACAGCTAAGTCATTTTACATTCTGTTATTTTCGTCTTCCCGAGTATTCCATAATTCACACATCACGTTCACTCGGAGGCCACGCCACCAAGTGTACCTCTACGCTCGGTTGCTTATTTTCACATACTTGCTTAGTACTGGTTATGTGACTCCCAAGTCCAACTTCCATTTTTTCGCATACATCATTTACGAACACCATGTGTCGTTCTTCATTTCGAGTTTGCATCGGTCCTCCGGGGCTGCAACTCAGTCGAAACACTACACTTCCGTTTTATTTTAACCAGTATTCCAACGAGTTCAGTAGCATCTCTCGCTTCGACAAGTGCGAACGAATCCTTCGCTCTTTTAGACTTTTGCTGGTCAACCAACAAGCCCCTGGCACTCCCAGCGGGTGTCTATGGGTGTTATTCGCACAAATCATTTCAGCACACATCAAATTTCCTCAAGAAATTATTGTGTTGACTTGTGCCATTTTTTACACAAGTTACGCGATCACTCGACAGCCTTACGCGCCAACTTCATCGCTGCTCGGACTCGGTCACCATACTGATCCTAGCGCACCACAACACTGACCTTGTCCCTCTGTTGACTTCAAACACGTCCGACCAACCCCTCTATGAAATTCTCTTCATTGTATCAATGATATAGACCTCGTCGGGCATGAGACAGATAAGTCCCTTTCATAATTAAACTTCACACTTCACTCTTTTGCGAGTTTGCCTCTTTCGAGCATCACTCGGAAGCTTCTCCTTATCTTTACCCAAATCCGACTCGATGAATTGCAAATCATCCATTCAAGACTATATTTCTCATATTCCGGCATGTCCGTTGTCGAAGCCTGTAGTATGCTCGGGGGCTACGCCGCACTCGGGGGCTGCACCTCATTTCAAATGACACTCGCCTGAGTGGTCGAGTACTTCATCATCAGTCAGATCCTTCACTTCAACAAGTGCATTCGATCCGCCACTTGGACAAGTTTTATAATCACCCAGATGCTCTGCACACCATCTTCTTTCCTACTCAGACTCAGTTGTCACGCCGGTCTTGTTGCGTCGCAACCACACCAAACTCGTCACTACATAAGCTTCGAAAGCATTCGACTAAGTCCTCCGAGGACCATTTTCGCCGTCCGGTGACACACGACTTCGCCTTAGCCGCTTCGCGCGCCACCACTTGGTTGTGCACGTCTTCACCACTCGGCTGCCCCGTGCATCTTCACTTGGCTAGATATGTAGTCCTACATTCGACCACTTCACACGTCATCACCATTCGGCCGCCCCACGCGTCGCCACTCGGTTGCGCGCGTCTTCACCACTCGACCGCTCCGTGCATCGTCACTCGGTTGTACACATCATCGCCCCTCTGCCGCCTCGCACGTCACCATCAGTTGGACATGTCTTTACCACTACACCCCCAACACGGGAACGGCTAAGTTACTCATATGGTCAAACCTCATATCACACTCTGTAGCAAGTTTACCTCCTTCGAGCATCACTCGGGGGCTACGCACGGCAGTTGGCCATGTCACCCTCAGAGGTTACGCCCATTTGGTCAACCTGTTGATCACATCAGGAATATTCTTCTGACCATACATGCTCGGTTCGCCGAAGATCTATAAGTGAAGGACGTCCACTTGGATAAATACCCCTTTCATGCAAAAGGGTAAAAATGAAGCACCATCACTGAATCGTACAGGCTACCTTACTCGTCGAACATCGTTCGTACAACCACCTCGTTACGCATCCATCCGATTGATTCAATTCCAGACAAAGATATTTGCTGTGCCAACTGCCTGGAGGTTTACCGAGAGACTTAAATCCTCTGCCAGACTCATCTAGTCCGACAGAGGCTCGGGGACTACACCCAGTGGGTGCACTCAGCGTGCCCCCACTGGAAGAGAACTCAGAAAGAAACATTTTGCTCGATGCAAACCCATCTCCAGTATTACTCGACCTCCGAGTCAGAGAAGAACAAGTTCGATCAGTACCAGCTAAGAAGAGTTTTAGTTCTCTCATACCCCCGCCGACTGCCCGCAGTCGACGGCGGTTTCGGGAACTACACCCAGTGGGTGCACTCAGCGTGCCCCCACTGGAGTAATCTCCACTCGGTACGGCCTGACCAGTCCGAGTGATGAACAACAACAAAAAGACAGGCTCTAAGACTCCCGCCGACTGCCCGCAGTCGACGGCAGTCTCGGGGACTACACCCAGTGGGTGCACTCAGTGTGCCCCCACTGGAATGGTATCCACTCGGAACGGCCCGCCCAACCCGAGTGACGGCCAAACAACAAAAAAAGACACGTTCCAGGCGTGAAGAAATTCCGAGTAATCAGTTACTCGATGTAGGCCCAGCTCCAAATCACTCCAAAAATATATTCTATAAGGCGAGTTTAACGCTCCTCCATGGACCTGTTTTGAGCCTTCTTCTAGGACTCAAAGGGTGAAACTCGCAAGTGTGGATCTGAAACCGACTCGTATTGACGTTCCTCCGGGATAAGAATGGCATCTCTCTAAAAGAGCAGTCCATGTGTCAATCTGGTTGCACAGATTTAATGACACGCCCATACTCAGATCACGAGTTAAACCTCTCCCGAGAGATGAACGAATGTCACCAAGTTGCTCCTCACAGACACTTACCTCGATTAGTCGGGAAGCATGGTGCCGGAATCCATTGAGATTTTGTTCAAACCTTGGTTGTCTGAAAGCGCGGCGACATGTACCGAGTATTTCTGTAATCACTCGGACCAAACTGTGTCTTACACCAACTCGTTCTGCAAAATCGCAATCGATTCGGGGGCTAATGTTGGGGATATACATAACAGGTAGGCCCACGATGGGTCGAAATATCATGAAGCATGGGGTCCACACAACATGTGGGTCCAGGTCAATTTCATACAGACACACTATCCACTCGACCAAGCAACATACCATCCACTCGGATGACGGTTCACCACTCGACCGTACGACTCACTCGGATATACGAAGACCAGCAGGCAGCAAGGCAGTCGGCATCTTTCTAATAGTGAGGGCTTAATAGCGGGCTGGCATTATGGTATTCATACCCCACTTTGTAACATATGAGCTGAGGGGGTGGCGCACTCTATATAAGCCACCCCCCACCACTAGACTTGGGGAGGTCTTTTTCTTCCACCTCTCTCTCTTTTCAGCATTAGTCTCAGGACTTAGCTCGGGCATGGGGATCCGTTCCTCTCTCTCACACACATATTGTAATCTCCGGATATATACTCAGATAAAACAAAGCCTCTCCGGAGCACGAGACGTAGGGTTGTTATCTCCACCGTGAGAGGCCCGAACTCGCTAAAACCACCGTGTCACCCATATGCATCTCGGTAGATCATGCTCCGTTCTCCTACCCCTCTCTTACTGTCAGACTTAGAACCACGACAGCTGGGGCGGAAGCAGCACAGTCACGCCCAAAAGAAATGAAAAAGAAAATACAAGAGAAACAAATGCCGACAACGGCGGATCGACAAAAAGCAAAGAAGCCTTCTGGCCGCTGCATCCACCGGAGATCGCCCACCAAGCTCCGAGCCTCCAAAGTACCGGTACCAATCAACACCTCCAAGAAGGGACGCGACGATGACGACGCTGCTGCCAAGGGTTTCCCCCGGTACGCGGTGAGGAGAGAGGAAGGGTAGCCCCGACGCCCTCCAGGAAGGTCCGGCGGCACCCTCAAGCGCCACCGCGTCGGTGTTGTCCAAGCCAACAGGGATTTCTCCTGATCCCAACCTTCACCTCAGGCACTCCGGAGCTCGCCACCAAACAGACCCCATCCCGCGCCAACCCGTCCACAAAGCTTCCTATGCCGTCTCACCACGGCACCGTGGAGCATGGTCTGCACAATGAAGAAGAGGAGCCGGGACTAAGGCAGCAGCACCGTCGGCACGCGGGAGGGCCCCACCTCCACCATCGAAGACGGTAGCTGACCGGACGCAATAGCAGGGACATACCAGGCTCGTGGCCGCACAGGCCCGGCCGGGATCTCCGAGGCCCGTAAAGTTCCCGCCTTCGCGCTGTAGTCGGCACGCCGCCGGCGCCGCCGCCCCTGTCCAAGCCACTCCCCTGCCTCCCCGCACAGATAGCCGCCAAGTGGAAGCACCACCACCACACACACCGCTGGCCACCACCACCAGGTCGCCGGACCGCCACCGGCCGAACCGCACCACCGCCGCATGCCCGCGACGGAGAGGAACCAACGCAGCCGCCAGGAGCCCAAAGCCGGACCCCAGCCGCCGCCCACGCCGCCTGCCTGACGGATCCGTCCGCCGTGGCGAGGCGCGCACCACCGCGCAGCCGGCCATGTAGTGCCACGCCCGACAGGAGGCCGCGCGCCGCCACGCCACGGCGCCCCGAGCCCACACCCGATGAAGACGCCCACGCCGCCCCATCGCGCCGGAGGAGGAACAAGCCCCGCCACCGCCGGCGCCGGTCGGGCTTCGCCCGGCCACGCCCCCTGGCGGCGGCGAGGGGAGAGGGAGGAGGAGGGGAGGCCGGCGGCGGGCGGATCTGGGAGCCCTCCCCAGCCGCCTCGCGGGGGGCGGCGAGGGAGGGTAGGGTCTTCAATCTGCTTCGAAACTGACTTTTTAAAGAATTGGGGTGGATTAGGAGATGCTGTTTAATTAGCTGCAATTGCAACTCTTAGATTGGATGAAGAAGTGGAAACATGGACTTAGTCAACAAATGCTTTTCCATTGTAAACGTTTGTATACATTTACGTTTACAGATTTGTTTCTACATCATTTGTGATCATGGCATAGTGTAATGAAGCTCTGGACATGGAAATATCCATCCATAGAGATAGCCATGAATAGCAGTATAGCATCATTTGGACACTGAGGAAGGTTATATGGGAGGTTTGTAATATCATCCCTGTCTTACTTTCTTCTTGCCGTTATAAGCTTATAGAATTGTTTAACCTGAACATGCTTCTTAATAGGAACACTATTTGGTATGTCCAGCTAGGGCCTGAACTTCTTTGTTCACATTGACATGGAAGTATCAATACTCCGGAGTGCCTCGAAGAAAATCATTGTTAACGGTAGGACTAGTTATTACCCGAAACCCCTTGAGATCATTTTTCAAAATACATGGTTCATCACTATGTTTCTTGTGCTGATGGTGTATGGCTTTTTTCAGAACTATTCCCGCACTTATAGATGGAGAAGAGCTCGCTCCAGGTAGAACTCGCCATGGAAAAAGAAAATTCACGCAGGAAGTTTTCTTTTCAAGACCTAATGACCAGAAACAGTTACCAGAGTTGAATCTGGCTTACTGCCGCTTAGAATATGCCGACCATTGCAAAATCAGTGAGGATTGTCTGGTTGAAATCATTTTAAATAACAAACGAGTGTGTCCGCCAAAATGTTGAACAAGCACTTGTCTTGGCTATGTTTTTGCAATGGCGCTAGTCGTTGCTGCAAGGCGAGGTTTGCCAAGCAGTTCGGAATTTCTTGGAGGGCAAGGATATACCGCCAGATTTTTAAGACACGGTCTTAGTGCTCATCCTGAAGGTGAACAAGTCTGGCATGCACTCTGATGGCATTTGATTTCAGGCGCAAAGGGGTCACCCTCCTTCTACAAACTATTGCGAATTCCAGACTGCAGATTCAGTGTCATTGCAGTTGTTTGCTCCATCAGTGTCTAGTGTTCAACCTTTTTACTAAGGCCCTGTTTGTTTGGGCTTTTGCTTTTGCTTTTGCAGCTTTTCCACTTTAGCAAAAGAGCCACAAAAGCTTCTAATTAGGGGCTTTTTGCTTCGGCTTTTGGCTTATGAATCAATATCGTTTCTTTTTTGGCTTTTTTGTCAAAATGAAAAAGCTGCAAAAGCAGAAGCAAAAACCCAAACAAACAGGGCCTAAAGCTGGTGCACTAAAGATATTTTACTAGTGCTAACCACTGATGCAGTATTGAGATTTGCTAGGATGCTGTTGCTTGTCGGCGTTATAGGAGTAAGAGCAGATAGAAAATGAGACCACAAACTACTACTTCTGCATTATCTAGAATAAAATTTATGCACTTGAAAAAGACTTCAGAACAGCATGTTCCTGTCTACCTGTTTCGCTTCTTTGGAGCAGCAACTAGAAGCCAGCAAAAACAAACAAAAAAAACAACAGGGAGACGATAGCCACAGTAACAAGTTGAGCATGGTGGCCAGAGAAGTCCAGGAAACTGTAAGCACCACTGTTGTGTTGACTGATGAGGTGGTCACCATTCTCTCCTGTTTGAATGTTCAGACTGTTGAATACCGCAAGGCGCAAGCACCATTAAATCAAATCGTTGAGCAACTCGTTGCAGTTCTTCCAGTTTTTCATGTACGAGTATCTAGACATGGATGGACCATCATGCATGCTTGGCACAAAAACCATTGATCTGGGCACCTAAACATGGCCGACTGGGACAAACTCTGTGATGAACAAAAAATGCTTTAGAAAGAAACTGCTCTGATTTGAAACAAGAGACTTTGCTTGTCTCATTTGTAGTACTCCCTCCATATAGATTTTTTTAATCTCTAAGTCAACCTTAAAAAGGCTATAAAACATCGGCAAAATTGATAAATTCTAAAGCATATAGATTTTCTTTTCACAAGTCATACTTTGAAGCTATCGACACCCTTAAAATATGCTTTTAAAAAACTAGCCTCAACCTTAGAAAGGCTATAAAACACTGGTAAATTTAATTTTGACTTCCAAGCTCCAGTGACCTTTTTACCTCTAAAATATTTAAAATTCATGGGTATCAAAAGACATACACAAAACTGTCAATGTGTTATTTGGGGATACACTATCATAGTGCCAATTTTCATGAAAGTGCCAAAAATAGAAATTGTGTTAATCTATGAACTTATATTTTTAAGCCATGCTAGTAATATTACCCATCTGTATGGTACAAGCTGTTGACATTGTTAGCGAGGTTCGCACTGAATGATGAACAACTCATCAATGATGTCAAGAACCCAAGGAACTAATGAATTAAAGAATATGGGTTCAGCCAACAACTAATGGCTTTTCCTGTGAAAGCAGGCAAAGCCCACTGCCCCATAATGCCTTTTCCTGTGCAAGTACATTTGCTTGTCTGATTTTGAGGTTTCAATGTCAAAATCTGGTATGTATACTAAACAGATCTTTACATTTCCACAAACAGAAGTAAACAAGTGCTTATGGAAAAACCACCACAATGACAAATGGAGCATAAGAAAGACGATGTAATCTTACATATAACAAGTTAAGCAAGGTAGTAATCTGGGAACAATTTAGGTTACTAGAGGAACTCGGCATCACAACAAAATAAAAAGAGAAGGTTCTTGGACTAGACACACACACTGCCACATAGATAACACCGACAACCAGAATATACAAGGTGGTTGAGCATCTAAAGCAGAGAGCTAGCAGTCCCAGTGGCATACAGAACAGAATATGACACTAACTACACCGAAGACTCTTGAGCTGGAACTTCTGAGTAGCATGGCACATAGACATGGTATTGACACTGCTCGAAGCCGTCTCGCATCTCGTTGAATTTCCCGGTGCTGATGTTGTAAGAAAGAAGCTTATTTATCTTCTGGTCAGAAAGGAAAACAAGCTCTGCGCCAACAAAGTAAAAAAAAAAACAGGGTTCCTGGACTGTCACACGGATGACAACGACCAGCGTAATATACAAGGTGGTTCAGCAAATCGCAGCAGAACAGCCACAGATGCACATTGAACAGAAGTTGACATTCAGTCAACCGAAGGTTCTTGGGCTGGAAGCTCTGAGTAGCATGGTATATAGACATAGTACTGATGCCACATACAGACGTCTTGTATCTTGTTGAGTTTCCCCGTGCTGATATTGTATGAAAGAAGCTTATTTGCCTTCTGGTCATGGAGGAAAACAGGCCCTCTCTCCAAGTCGAGGTCGACAATCCGATAATCGCAGTTCCAAAACCAATTATCCTCACCACCATCGCCACCAACGTCGTACTGAACAAACTCATCCTTTCCAAATGCATCGGTCATACTAAGATGACACATCTCAGTCCAAGTCCATGAATGATGACCAAAATCATCCAATGTCCAAACAACAATTGAACAACCATTCTCATGTGGCAATGCATAGTGTAAGATCCCTGAAGATTTGCCAAAGCAACCATTGGTAAAAGTGCTCAGGTATGAAGCTTCAGGCGGCAAACTTATGGTCTGATGATAGGGCGGTATGCCATCACTCATTGCCTCCAGGCCTTCGAACACCAAAACTTCATCTCCAACAGTCACATACAACATTCCATTAACAAATAAGTGTGTTCGCCCAGAAATATTTATATCTCGGTCCAAGGTATCATCCTCAAGCCATGTGGAACTTTCAGAAGAGAATATCTCAAGTTTGCTGGTACCGAGTATCAAACCAAGTACATGTTCCAGATGGAAATTGAAGATGTAGAACTGTGGTGACCATGATGGATCAAACGCCAAAATAGTTACACAGCAAGGGTCCTCTGTCCCAGGATGTGTATCAGGAAGTATTCTCCACTCTCGTGTTGCTGGGTTGCACACAACAAAGCGGCAAATGCCTGGAGAAGTATAGCTGCTCCTGTACTTACAAAGGATAAGACCATTGTAGCAGTCAAGAAATTCTAAATGCTCATAATGTGGCACGTAAGCAAGAATTCCACCGACTTCTCCATCGTCTTGGGACAGGCTAACAAGCGAGATAGCAGACTTATTGTGGCCTTGGTACAAAAGGCCAGTGGGTTTGGGCAGCTTCTGGCGGTAGTCTGGATCAGAGGAGTAAGCAGACCATGCCTTATAGGCACACTTGCAGCGGCAAAAAGACTTGTAATTCAACCGGGAGAGGATATCAACCACTAGATCATCAGTTAATTTAGCAGCACTGACTTCCTTGTGAAGGTCCATGTCTTTATGTTAGCTTACTGTCACTGAAAGGAAAGTTTGACGCTTATGAGAAAAGAAAACCGAAACAGAGACACTTACAAAAGATAAAAGAATTTAGCTACGCATTTTTTGTGTTACTAGTAATAAATCAATTTATAACCGCCCATCACTTTAAATCACCCATATTCCGAATGTTTCATGTATCTCTTGAGGCATTTCTTAACTAGGTTTTCCAAGAGAATAAAACTCATCTTGGGCATTTGTAATTTTTACGAGAATAAAATCCATCGGAGGTTTTCCTAGTAAATTATTTGGATAAGGTACTCATAAGATATGCAATCGTCTTTCAAGGGGAAGAAAATGTTTTACAAACAAGTTATCATTTAAGGGGAATAATCTATACCTACTAATAAAAGAAATAGGTATTCTTAATCCATCATACCATTTTATAGAAAAACCCCTAATGTTTCTAGCATTAAACCCGCAGTACATATCGAATGTTTTTTTAAATACTTATATCTTCTAAACCGTAACTCCAAATTTAACATGTTATATATGGAATTTGATTAGAAAAATATATAGAATCTGAATATGATGTTATTTTACATGTTAACCATTAAAAAATATATCTAGGGTGCAATCTTAATAAACAGTGCATTATCCGTCTTTCTTTCATATGGGTACTGATCCGGATTGTGGATGAACATCTCAGCAAAATCAGGATTGGAGACGAAATTGAAGATCACTTGCACGTTTCTTTGTACGTATTAAATCTACATGCAAGCCTTGTCACTACCAGAATCGTGATTAAGCCTGTGAGCCAACATATATTCCCGTGGGCCCCGCGTAGACTCCCAGGAAAATGTCATTTTACTGTGGGCCAGACACTGACCGACAGGTTTTTTCACCATATTCCTGTAGGTTCTGAGCAGGCGCACAGGAAAAGTATATCCCTGTGCGTCGCGGCCCACAGGAATCGCATTCGGCCCTTCGCGCCCGCGGGCTGCCGCTTCGCGCCATCGGGTTTTTATTGCGCGCGCATTTTTCCGGGGAGGCCCACCCTTTTCTCTATTTTCCTGTGTGTTTGGGCTCACAGAGTTAGGCCCAATACAAAAGGAGAGGGCAAACACGTACAGCCTCCATCCCCAATTCAGTCGTAGTCTCCAGAATCCTCTCGATCCCCAATCCAATCCTGCGCTTCACCGCCGCCGCCAGCATCGTCCGGTCCACAGCCGGAGCCGCCGCCACACCATCCTCCGGTCCACCGCCACCGCCACCACACCATCCTCCGGTCCACCGCCGCCGCCGCCACACCATCCGCAGGTCCACCGCCGTGGCAGCAGCTACACCATCCTCCCATCTACCGTCGCGGCTGCCTCCCCTCCCTGCGGAAGGCCGTCCTTCCGCCTGCATCTTCCTCACCACTTGCGTAGTGCCGGTCTCTGCCTCGCCACTCGCCGGAGCACCAGCATCTGCCCCCCACCAAGCTCCCGTACTTGTCCCCCCATTCAGATTTACACGTCTTCACCTCCGGCTGCCTGTACTCCTCTACTCGCTGCCTCACAAGTCCCCATTCTCCATATCTCTGGTAATATATTACCTTCTTTTCCTAGATCTACGATTTGTTTGCTCTATTTCTTGTGTAGCGTACAAGCTTCGTTGGAACTAATTTAGGCACATCTGATTAGTATACGGTTGATTTGGATAAGTTCAAACACCAATTTTTATGGGTTCCAACGCAAAACTAGTTGTACATGACCATGTACAGTTCTTTGGTGTGCAAGTTGATTTGGACAGATTAGTTTTGGTTGTTCTTAGACGTAAGTTAGAGCTTCTGTAGCAACATCAGTGAACAGCTAGCATGTAGCTTATGTACATGACCATCTAACTGTTCATTTTTTCTAGGTTGTAGCTTCCGTGACACCTACCTGCTATTTATTTATTTATTTAAAGTGAATTTAAGATCTATAAATCCTAGAATAATCTTATCTTTTCATATTCCAGAAATCAGTGAACAGCTAGGGGAGTTGGCTGGCCACCCTTTTTGACGCCGTAATTTCCCAGCTTGAACAAGTATATTGGTAAGTTATAGCTTTGAGCTCTTAAATTTATGTCTGAAACAATTGTCTTTTTGTGAATTGTTATTTGTGCTGTTGCCCTTTAGTATGCTATTATTTTTCTGAAATAGCCCCATTTCTGTGAATTTTATTTCAGTATGAGTTCTTGGTTAAATAATGGAGAACCGTGATTGGATGTATAGTGGATGGGTGTTTGGTCAAGTCCCTTCTAATATATGGCTTGAAGAAACTGCACGATTTATAGACCGGGCCTTCTCTTCCGTAGCTGAAGGTGGTAAAATTAAGTGTCCATGCGCCAAATGTCGGAATTATTTTCCGCAAGAAAGGCACATTGTAGAGAAACACTTGTATAAACATGGGTATAAGCCAAATTACAAAACCTGGACAGAACATGGTGAGAGTTTTGTAGCTGCTGCTGATGGATCTGTCCCTTTAGTACATCAAGAGGGCTGTAATGAAACTGGTCGAATGGACAATATGTTGGTTGACTTAGGTGGTAGCCATCTTCCACCGGTTACTGAGGAGCCAACCTCCTCTGCCAAGGCTTTTTATAGGATGGTCAGTAGTGCCGATGAATTGGTACATGAGAACACAAAACACTCACGTCTTTCTGCTGTAGCTCGTTTGCTGGCTATGAAATCACAATACAACATGTCCATTGCACATTTTGATGATACCTTAAAAATAATCCATGAACTTTTGCCTCCTGAATCTAATTTGTCCGAAGACTTCTACCAATCCAAGAAACTCTTAGAAGGTCTTGGGATGCCATATGTCAAAATAGATGTGTGCAAAAATAATTGCATGTTGTATTACAAAGATAACAAACATAAAGAGAAGTGTGACTTTTGTGGCACATCTCGTTACGAGGAAGGCCAAAAGAAAATCCCACGTAAAGTTTTGCGGTACCTCCCTCTAAAAGATAGATTGCAAAGGTTGTATGCCAATGAGGAGACCGCAAAGCTTATGCGTTCTCACACTCCTTCCGGGTCTGATGCAACCATTAGCAGATGAGCTTATGCAACTGTGGCTGGGGGTTAATACATGGGATGCCTTTGTGAAGAGAAACTTTTTAATGAAAGCAGCTTTTCTATGGTCAGTCCATGATTTCCCTGCTTTTGGTATGTTTGCTGGGTGGAGCACTCATGGGAAGCTAGCTTGCCCAGAATGCTTGAGTGATTCAAAATCATTTAGACTTCCGCATGGGCGTAAGGCTTGCTGGTTTGATTGCCATAGGCGCTTTCTACCTCCTGACCATGAGTTCAGAACCGAAGCCAATTCATTTAGAAAGGATACAATAGTGCTTGAGGGGCCACCAAGGCGTTTGGCAGGGGAGGAAGTGCGAGCTCACATGGTTGCAAATGTATATGACACAGATAACTATAATAAATTGCACAACTGGACCCACATAAGCTGCTTTTGGGATCTTCCATACTTTGATAAACTGAAGCTTAGGCACAACATCGATTTGATGCACAATGAGAAAAATGTAGCAGAAGCTATATGGAACACATGCTTTGACATTCCTAATAAAACTAAAGATAATGTGAAGGCAAGAAAAGATCTAGAAGAAATATGACATCGCCCTAAGCAGCATTTGCATTTGAAGGACAATGGGAAGTGGTTCAAGCCAAGGGCACCATTTGTCATTGAGAAAGATGATAGGTTAACCATTCTTAAATGGTTTAAAGAGCTGAAATTTACCGATGGATATGCAGCGGGTTTTAAAAGAGGAGTTAGCTTCCAGCAAAGGAAGATTTTTGGGCTTAAAAGTCATGATTACCATATCTTCATGGAACGGCTGCTACCAGTTGCATTTCGTGGCTTCATTCCGGAGAATATATGGTTATGTTTGGCCGAGCTAAGCTTTTTCTATAGGCAGCTATGTGCAAAAGAACTTAGCAAAGATGTTGTGAGCTCCCTAGAAAAGAATGCTGCGGTGCTTGTATGCAAACTGGAGAAGATATTCCCTCCTGGTTTCTTTAATTCAATGCAACATCTAATTGTACATCTTCCCTATCAAGCTCGACTAGGAGGCCCTGTCTTAGCCCGATGGATGTATAACTATGAGAGGTAAATCCAGAACTTGTAGTCCACTATAAGGTGGTGTGTTGGCTCTTAGGCTAACTTCTTGACTTGCCCTCGCAGATGCATAGGTAAACTTAAGACAAAAGTGCGCAATAAGGCTCGAGTTGAGGGCTCCATTGTTGAGGCTTATCTCGTTGAGGAGTCAACTAATTTCCTGTCTTTGTATTTTAATCCTAAAGTACGGTCAGTTAGAAACAAGGCACCTCGGTATGATGATGGGGCCTCTACATTTGAATCTGCATGTGACCTTGAGATATTTAAATGCCCTGGCCGATGCATGAGCCCTCAAGGATACCGTGAGCTCAATAACGACGAATACAAGGCTGCTTTCTTGTACATATTGACAAACATGCCTGAAATGGATGATCTTTTCAAGTACGTCTTAAAATCTCAATAACTACTGTGAACAATAATATGTTTTCAACTGTTCATAACTCTAAATAACTTCGTGTAGGGAGTTTGATAATGAGCAGTGGAAGAGCCCTCGAGTTGTTCCAACACCGAAACAACTCCGTGAGTTAAGACTGAATGGCTGGAAATCAGGACCTGCTAGATGTCATGGACCTAATTTTTTTGACTGGTTTAAAACTAAAGTATTGTCCCTAAAACACTTAAATTTGTGCCCAATATTCAATTAGCTCCAAAACTGACATAAGTAATTATATCTTGCAGTGCATGAAGTCACCTAGCATTCACAATGCTTTACGCCAAATGTCTTATGGTTTTCGCACAAGAGTTGCTACTTATGGCTGTTATGATGTGAATGGGTATAGGTTTCGGTCAGAGAAGTATGAGAGGAAGAAATCTGAATTAACTACAGTCAATAGTGGGGTTTGTGTTACTTCACTTGATGAAGATGACAACCAATTCGAGAAGGACAATTTCTGGCAGCACTAACTCTACCAACCTTTTGTCCCAAAAGAGTAATGTGAACTCATCTCACCCTTCATCTGAGAAGCGTAGAGGAAGACGCATGAGAGCTACTATTGAATTAAGAGTGCCTCCACGTGGTCGCAAAGTTGGCCTTCAACCTAAAGGTGAAAGGTATCGAAAATGATGTATTGTTGCACATGTGTTTCCTGTTTTTCTAGAACTTGTCAATTAATATAGTTAAAAAAACTTTCAATTAATAACATTTAGTGCATGTAGGCAATTTAAGTATGTACCCTATCATCCCAAGAACTACAAGTACACTACACAACTTGGAGTTCTTCTCAAACGTGAATACCCAGGAAAAATAGAAGAAAAAAATGATGATGGTGTCATCACTAATACGCGCCCGGCTTTGGAGTGGTACGATTACTATCATGATTCGACCCTAGATTTTCAGCAACGGACAGCCGCAGATCGTGTGAAGGAAGAGTTTTGGGTAAGTATATTTTTTTGGAGTAATTGCAATTATACATATCTTTGTATTGTTGTAAAAATCTGATCTGGAAATTTTTGAACATGTAGAACTTGTTTGAGCTGCATGTGGATGACGAGGAAGATGATAGTGCCCGAATCCGAATTGAGGAAGAGGCTAACCGGATTATTGACACCTATGCAAGGAAAAAGGTGAAAGACATGTTGTACCAACTGCGTGTGGATGCTGTGAAGCTTTACTATGAGAATCAAGGAGAGAAGCTTGATGACTCGATGGCTTGTGCAAGAGAACTTGAATATGAGCAATACCTCCAGAGTAGGATACCATGGTGCAAGGAAGTTGCATGGCCTGGACTATGTCGTTATTGGACATCAAAGGGATACAAGACCAACAGGGGGAGGGGACGAGAAGCTCGCTTGAAATCTGAGGATATTGCTCAAAACAGAGGAGGCTCACGACCTTTTGCGGAGGCACAACAATATTTGGTATGTCGTGCTTGTTGTACGATTTGCTTCATACTTAGTTTTTCTGTTACATGACAATGCCATGACTTTTCTTGAGTTTCTACGGTCTTGTAGGAAGAGACTCTTGGACCCGAGAAGGCGACGACGCTGAATACATATACTGCAATGAAATGTGGAATGAAGAATGTGAGTAGCAGCGGCAACAATGGTGCAATCATTAGCAATGGTGCAATCATGAGCCAGAAGGCACAAAAATGCATTGTATGTCATTGTTTCTACTGCCATACTGCTTATAGATTTTGAGGATGTTAATTTACTAGCATGTTGTGAACAAACTATAATTTTTCATTGTTAGGATGACTATACTACATTGGTCAAAGAGAAGTATCCAGATAATTGGGAGGGAAGAGAGTTGGACGGTGAGCTGTTGTATGAAGCATCAGGTGGCATTCCTCATGGTCGTGTGTCAATAGGCGATGGGGTTGTTAAGAAAGAAGATATTAAATCAGCAGCTAGGAAAAGGAATGCCAGTGCACCAATTTCGCTCACACTTCGAGAGAAGGAACAACTCAGGCGTGCTAATGAAGAAAATGCAGAACTCAGGCGTGCTAAGGAGATGCTACAGCAGAAAGTAGATATGCATGGGCAGCTCATAACTGTATGTACAAATTAACGCCCAAATTCTAAACCAATGGATCTCAACTTCTCAATTATCAACTCGAGTAACATTTCTTCCTTTTGCAGGCACTTTTCAAGGAGATAGGAAAAGAGTTGCCAGCGCATATACTACATATACTAAGCCATGGAGCTGTTTTGCAACCAGAAGTAAGTGTATGAGAAACTTGAAGTTATCTATATCATATGGATGAATGTGTGATGTCCACTACTCAACTTGAATTTGTGCATTCCTTCTGACCTGTCTACGCTGATGTAGCTGCAATATCAACATTATGTTGCATATGAGATTTTTTTTTCATGTTTTATATCAAGATATTTGGCTGTTTGCATCTGTGAGCTTGTCTACTCTCATAAGATTCTTTAGCTGTTATGCCCAATTTTTTTTCATGTTTTATATCAAGATATTTGGAACTTCAAAGTAGCCTGGACATGTAAATGAAAAGAAAATCCATTCTTGGTGCCAAGCATTAATCAATAAATGGAAATTATTTTGTTCTGTTGTCTCCACTTATTATCCAACAAAGTATTGTGTTTTTATTGTTCTAAATCAGATTAAATAACAATTTGGTTACTTGGGCTTGATTCAGGGGACAAATAACTCGTCTCAAGCCGGCTCACAAGCGGTTGATGGCAACAATGATGTCATGGAGTCGAGCGAGGAGAACGACACCACTGGGAATGTCGGTGATCAGATCGTTGACGCAGCAGCCAACCATGGCGGAAACTGATTGCTCAAACAACATGATAACATCAGACTGTAGGTGGTCTTCATACGCTCTTTTGTGGACTTGTGTATCCAATATGGTTTAGGAATGAGAACTAACATCTGGTGGTAGTTGCAAGCCGGCGTATTTTGCTAGTATTGTTGTAGTTGGAAGGTCCTTTTGTGGATGGTACCATTGTAGCCTTGTAGTGTACTTTGTTGATCTATATGTATGGAACTAATGATGATATATGAAGTCTGATGTTGTCATATAAATCTATTCTCACGTGGTCTCTGTGAAATAATGTAACATCTGTAGCATCTGGGTTAAGCACATTGCTTTTCCGGCAGGAATATGAAAAAAAAACATCATGATGCAACAGTGACGGCCAACGGCTGACAGGAATGCACGAACGTTGCAGCTTTCCTAGCACAAATTCCTGTCGGCTGAACCTACAGGTATAAGTTGGTAGGAATGCCTCCTAGTACAAATTTCCTGGCGGCCTTTCCTGACAGGTGGTTGACAGGAATATGTATTTTCCGGGAGGCATAAATCTGACAGAGCATTTCCTTCGTGTGAGCCAACCGTCAGGAATAACCGACAGCAATAATATTCCTGTGGGCCGACCGGCAGGCATATTGTTTCATTCCTGGCAGGCTATGGCTGTCGGTTGTTCCTGTCAGTTGGCCGACAGGAATTATATTCCTGACGGCCAGTTTTATTTTCCTGACGGCTGTTGGCCCACACGCTTAGTCGCGTTTCTAGTAGTGTGTTTAAATAGAAGACATGTGGAATCTTGAACTTGCGCTTTTGTTGGTAAAGACCATTTTTGTTTGTGGTGTAGCTACAAATGCTCAGATTATAGACCATCTCTTGTAAATTAAGAGCGTGTGATATTCTTCTCTCCTGTTGCAACGCACGGGCCTTTTTGCTAGTACCATTTAAAGGATTATAGGTTAGCATACTGCATGTACTGCATGTATCAGTTCATGCTAGGTAAGGTAGCATGTACAGTATGAAATATGTTGACAAATAGGCTATCATCGATGGCTACCATTCAATCTAGGTAGCATATGTTTTTCAGCTCGGATTTTTAGATTCTTGTAAATTTACCTCAGTACATTCCCAAATCAGACTGATGGATAATACTAGTACACATTAAACTTAAGCACGATCAGAAAGCAGGGCACTTACCGCAAATCAGACCTAGTCGAGAAGGAGGAATTAAGCTCAGATCATGAGAAGAGAAATGGCAAGGCCAGTTGAGCACAACCATGAGTAGGAGAGTAGAAGGATAACGAGGGCCGAGGAGAGGACGGGGGACTCACTATGTAGCAGCTTCTTCCGGTCGTGGCGAAGGAGATAGGCCGCCGCCGGCGAAGGGACCAGCGCAGGGGACGCGCGCGCGAGAGAGGCCGGAGGTGTGTGCGCGAAGGCTCTAGGGCGAGTGGGCTCGGTCAGGGCCCTGTTTTTCTTCTTCCACGGAATCTCTACTAGGCCTCCTTTGGTTTACATGATTTTTATAGGAATTTTGTAGGATAGGATATTTGTAGGAAATAATTCTTTGGAGGCCTTTGGTTCACGAGCAATTTGAGAAAATGCCACAACTTTCATGGGACTTTGCTCCTATACCACACCTTTCTTTTTATTGGAGTAAATAGCACATGTTTGATTGATAGTTGGACAAAATACCATAAATTGATTTTTCCCTTCTTTTCCATGTCCAGACCCACAACATATTTTTGCTAGGACAGATTTACCCTCAGGTCGTTTCCATGATCAACACATGACAGATAAAAAAAGAAGAGGAAGAACCGGTCAACGCAGCCGACATAGATCGAAGCACCGGGCCGCCGCCTCGCCTCGCTTCCTCCTGCCGCCGCCGCCTCGCTGTGCCTCCTCCCCCACACCTCCACATCATCGTTCCTTCCTTCCCGCCGTCGCCTTGTCCTGCTTCTTCTCCTCCCCCGACGCTTCACACGTACGTTCTGCACCGCGATCGATCGGTTGCCACTCCTCTCTATCTCTCTATCTCTCTCCTCTCTTTCTCTCTCAGTAATTTGGTCTGACATGTGTACTAAGGAACTCTAGACCATGGAGATTATGGTGGAGAGGCAGAGTTAGTACGCAGGCTTCACAAGTAATACGTGTGCTGTTAGTTCAAGGAGATGGAGCCAGAGGGCGCAGCTCCGGAAGGGTTAGTCGATCAATCTAATTAACCTTCTGAATTGGAGTTATCTTTCAATTGTCAGCCGAATATTGATGTATACTTATGCCTAGCTAACCATTGATTTTATTTGAAAAAATCGTATATTTTGTAGGGAAGAAGGTGTGGAGTTGCGCGTTGTCATTTATAAAAGGGAA
The DNA here is from genome assembly GCF_018294505.1 of Triticum aestivum. Lineage (NCBI taxonomy): Eukaryota > Viridiplantae > Streptophyta > Magnoliopsida > Poales > Poaceae > Triticum > Triticum aestivum. The sequence continues at coordinate 63,503,069 of NC_057795.1, read as the reverse complement.
AAGTATATTTTTCGTCCCTCGATTATTTCGAAAGTATAGAGATGGTCCCTCAACTTCAAAACCAGCAAACTTTAGTCCCTCAATTTTTAAAACTGGATAAGTTTAGTCCCTTGTACCGCTTTTGATTTTTTTGCTGATGTGGAGTGGTTTTTTGATTGAAACTACGTGGGACTTGCATGTCAGTGACTAAATAAATAAATAGCTTCAAACAAAATGCACGCAGCACATCAGGTTCGAAAGCAAGACCTTATTTTTAAAACAAAATGCACGTGCTAACCACTGCAACAAAGAAGCGTTGTATGAAAAAACAGGTAGGCATCGCTTTATATATATACGTTAGATATCAGACATGTCTCACGCCAACAACTAATCTAAAAGCGATTTCCATTTTCCTTTATTCCTAATTAAAACTGAAGAAAAATAGTTATGCCATGCTGTGTATTTTCCAAGGAAAAAATTAGCGCGCTACAGAAAATAGCGTCGCTCCTGAAAATACGCTATTAGCGTGCTATAGCATGCTATAACGTGCTATTAGTGAGACATTGTACATTGATTTATTTAGCGAGACAATTCTCTACACGCTATAGCGCGCTATTAGCGGCGTTATAGCGTGCTATTTTTTTCAGTGGTATTTTCCCTTGTTTTTTGCTTGTGCGTATGTTTACATTAGGCGTTACAAAAAAAGACTTGTAGGTTGATTTGTGTGTATCTTTTTTTTACTAGGTGTTGCAGTTCAGATATATATCCGCTGTAAATGTGCGTTCCTACAAAGAATAGACTCCTATTAAACTTGTCTCTAAAGTTAACCACAAAAACTGCTTGGTTCGTTAGCTAGCTCATGTGCACCCAGCATGACGTCCCGAGTTCAGGTCCACTTTGCACATATTTCTTCCGTCACTGACAAGCAGGCCCATGTAGTTTGAGTTAAAAAAAACACTCCACGTCAGCCAAAACCAAGCAAAAGTGGTATTAGGGACTAAACTTATCCGGTTTTAAAAATTAAGGGACTAAAGTTTGCTGGTTTTGAAGTTGAGGGACCATTTTTATACTTTTGAAATAATTGAGGGATGAAAAATATACTTATCCCTTTATAAAATAACCGTTAGAGTTCTTCGATATGTGGATTGAATTCCTGCCTTTTAATGTCTTTTGTGTTTCTGTCGTGCGTGTGGTAACATAATGACTCACTCTATGGATGCAACTTGTCAGACAAGGACTCACATTATGCTTCAAATATAGTCATATGTATTAATTCTGGATTGTCAAGTGTCTGGTCACATATACACTTATTGAGCTAATTATGTTTAGCTAATTATGCGGTTGTCATATATATTCTTGTGATATCTGAAAATGGTGCAGAAATATAGAGGTCATGTCAAAATTATAGGTGAAAATGCTGTCAGAATTTTGATTATATCCGTATCAACTATACTGTACATCCAAACATGTTACATCCATTCGTCTGAAGTTTGATTACATCCATACGAAGAAGCTTCCATATCCTCCTGTAACAGTTCCTACATCTATAAACAATCAACACGTGACAAAGCTAATAACTTGAGCAACGAGCAGCTCCAGCCAACATGTAGAGGTAGCTCCAGCCAGCGAGCAGCTCCAGCCAACATGTACACCTCCAGCCAGCAAGCAGCTCGAGCCAGCTTGTACACCTACATCTGGACGGGGGACGCGCTGCAGAGTGCAGAGGCACTTCAAGAGCCGGCGCCTCTCTTCTCTGGCAAGACGGAGGGGCTCGAGCGCGGCCGACGGCGGCGGCTCAGGTGGGAGGAGGCACGGCGAGGCGGCGGGGTCGGGGAGGATCGGAGGAGGCACGGCGCACTGCTTTGTCTATCTGTCTCATGTACATTCATCGTTTCATAAGACAGGAAAGGTTTGATCGAACAGGAAATGATTGAAACGACCCCGAGGGTAAATCCGTCCTTAAAAACATCAAGTGTAGGTCTGGACGTTGAAAAGAAGGGAAAAACTCAATTTGTGGTGTTTTATCCAGCTATCAATGAAAAGAGTGGTATTTAATCCAATAAAAAGAAAGGTGTGGTATAGGAGCAAAGTACTAGAAAAAGTGTGGCATTTCCTCAAATTGCCCTTGGTTCACAGGAATGCCATCCTATTCCTGTATAGGATTTCTTCCTTTCCTTCACGTTTCGCAGGAACAGAAAAAAGAGGTCCAATCTAATGGAAAACTTCCTGCCGCGAACGATGCGCGCGGCGGCAATTGTTCCCTCCATATTTTTCGCTCGGTCGCTTCACTCGCCTGCGCACAAATAGAGAGAGGGAGGGGAAAAGAAGCAAAATCGACATGTCCAGCCGCCCCTCCTCTCCTCACACAGAGCGGCGCAGCTCCCACCTTGAAGACCGCCGGCAGGGAGGACGGCGGCAGACAGCCGCGCGACGCGACCACATCCAGGCGGCGGGCAGGAACCACCGGCAAGCTGGAGCATCTACCGTCGACCAGCTAGCCACCAAGCTCCAGCGGCATCCATCTGCCGCAAGTCTCTTCAGGTACAATTCTATCTTTCTTTCTCTACTGATTTTCAGATCTGGTGCTAATTAATGGAGAAATAGCCCTGTCCATCTTGCCGGTGTGAGATGCCCCTAGAAATCCCCCGTATCATGAGTCTCTAGTCCAGCCCAATCCCTAGATTTTTTAGGAAAGGGCCCAACAAAAATTAGACGCACAGTCCTAATCTAATTGCTCAGTTTGCAAGCTTTTAGAGTCCTAATCTAATAGCACAGATGTATAGCTGGTGCCGTCCATCACGGGAGCAGTTCTTGTGTTCCCTACTTGTACTCTTGTAACTCTGACCGGGCAATACAATTGACTGTGGCTTGACTCATCTCTCAGCTCTCACTAGTCCCATTATATGTCTTATTAAAACGTAATTTCTTTTATTACATAACAGTACATATTTTACTATCTCACTAGTCCCACTAATAATACAATTCAGTTTCTTCAGATGGATGATCAAGGCAGGATGATAGACTTTGGTATACAAGGCCATGAGTTCAGTCAAAGGACTACAATACCTTGTCCAAATATTGGTCACCATCAGGACAATGGTACAATTTCTCTTATTCTTATTCAATTTAATATGGTAAAATTTAATCATGGAAACACAATTGCATAATGTTCAATATATTCAAGGACTTGATGACCTGGTTTCATTACTAGCATTTTTTGCAACTGCATATAAAAAGATCGCAACCTTTTCTTCCAAGGAGACTATTGTTGAATCTTCAAGTATTTCATTCTCACGCAGCTTCTCAACTAGAGCATGAAAGATGTAAGCCTCCATTCTGAAATGCCTTCTGCATAAGCTTTCATGCCCATTTAAGATTTCCTGTACATAAGCAGCTCCTGTAAGACTAGATGTATGCATTGGTTTTTTCTCTCTTCCTTCTTCCATGGTAGGGAAGACAAATAACATGAATTCATCCTCCATCTGTGACCTCCTGTGATAGCTTGGATCCATTGAAATGTGTGTAAATCAGCAAGAAATGCTGAAAATATTTGTATGTTCTATCAGTGAGATGTGGATCAGCAAAGAAAATATGGAGCTAAATCATATTGTCAATGCATATGTACTAACCTGTTGTTTATGTTATCCTGGTTGTTGTTGACGACCATGCTAGAAGCTGCTGGAGGGGTTCCTTCTTTGGTTAGCTAACCATAAACTGAAGATGAGATTTGTGTGTATTCTGAAGATGAGATGTGTGTGTTTTGATCTCCACAACAAAATGATATATAGGGAGAGAAGGCTGGTACAACCATGTAACGGCTAGTTGCTTGAGAGCAACTAACGGCTAGTTGCTTTAAATTAAAATATTATTTCTTTATGTTTCCTATGTGTGTTCCTATCCTGTGAACCAAAGGACATTTAATTTCCTATTCCTATGATCTGAGCAGCCATAGGATTGGAAATGCATACACCTCATTTCTTATACTTTTCCTATTTCTATAAAATTCCCATCCTTTAAACCAAAGGAGGCCTAAAGGGGATCGAACGTCGTGATGGTTCGACCTCGCTTGATCCCCCTCCCATCGCACGCACGCAGATTTTTTTTCTTCCAGAGATATGAGGAAAGCCGCGACGCCTCGCCGCTCGATAAAAAAAAGGAAACAACCCTGGATCCCACACGCACCAGAAACACGAAAAACCAGCCCACGATCCCACCCACGCCCCGCCCCCACCTCTCCCCGAGTCCTCGCTCCCGATCTTGTCTCTCTCCCTACCAAATATTGTCGCCGCCAGAGAGAGGAAGGAGCGTAGCATAGGCACCGAGGAGGAAGGGGCCGCCTCGCTCGCTTCTGCTGACGCCACTACCCCAATCGCCGTCGCCGCCGTGGCGGACGCAGCGAGCCCCAAGCTGCGGGACACCGGGACGCTGGGACAGGAAGAACAGGGCCGCATGAGCCGGAGAGGGCTCCGAGGAGAGCGTCCGCCCCAAACCCAACCCCCACCCCCAGGTGATTCCGGTTCCGCTGCCCCGTAATCCGCTCGAGCCGCGCCTAACTCCATGGTTTATTGCAGGTGGAGTACGTGCCGGAGAAGCCCGACCTCGGCGCGGACGACCCCCTTCTCCTCGGGCACCCCTGTAGCCAGGCGAGCTCCGGTTTCGCCGCCCCGTAGAGAAGGAATAAAGCTGCATGGGAAAGGCTACATGGGTAAAGTTAGTAATGTCTCGTCATCCTCTAGGTCGCCCTCACTGCTTCTACCGGTGACCTTTGGAGGACGGGGGACGTGGCTATCGTTGGTGGGAGGGAGCAGAGAGGCGACATGGTTGAACATGTAGAGGGTGTGCCAGCAGGTCCCCGGGCGTGAATGCAGCGTCGTCAGACTTTACCAAGCTCAGCACATGTGCCATGAAGAAGTTCTTGTTTTCTTCTGTAAGCATTCTTCCTCTCATGATATCTCAAATCTTTGGTTATGTTCCAGTTATATGCTTTGGACTGAGATTGACAAATCATTCCTTGTGTCGCATCTTCTGGTATTGTGAAGAATCCATTCATAGCGGCCCCTCTCCTCTGTTAGTCTCCGTGTTAGTCTACTGGAGTGGCAGTGGAGACTCAATGGCTGTAATGCACTGGCGGTGAAGACTCAATGACTGTAGTGCACTGGCGGTGGAGACTCAATGGCTGTAGTGCACCTATATTTTGGGGTGGACGTACATGTACCCGACCCATGTGATGGAGCCATGGAGGAACCGGACGCCGGGTGGGGGTATGGGCGGCCTGGGCACAGTCACGGTTACACGCTCATAGCAGGCTTAGGTGAGTGATGCTACCCTCAAGCCTTTCATTCTCGCTGTTGCTTGTCGTGTTTTCCTCTTCTCTTTGTTTCTGCTTGCGTGATGAAACCCAAGAGAGGCCGCTTATACTATCGTAAGTTCAAAACTAACAACTCTATCTAATCTATCGGTGGTTCGATACTGCTACTAAAGCACTCCAACTGTTCAGTGGAAGAACAGACAGAAAGTTTGTTTTAATTATTTTTGCTTGATCTATTGGATTATATCAAGTTGTTCTTCTGCTATTGTAATTTATTTCAGTTCTCTACTTGTGATGTTGCCGTCTATTTGGCCTTAAACTGTTTGTAGCTAGGAATAGGATGCCACTCACTATGCCAAAAGAACCTGAACATGTTTGCTCACTTCAGTCATCATCTGGTCATTGCGGTTCTTGCAATCAGCAGAAAATGCATAGCAGTTGCACCTGAGTTTCCTTCCGGAGAAAACCCTAACCCCGGCCACTGTCGTAGCAGCCGCACACGGATTGCTAGGTGATTCCCTGCGTCATTTCCATGTTCCCAAAGACAAAGTATGGGTTCATTAAGTTGTTTGATGTTGGAATCGGTGAGGCTGGTCGTATTGGTGGTATCCTCCGATGTGCAAGCCTCTGTTCGTACATCCATCGAGTTCGAACATTATTTCCTATGGGAGTCCTCACATAAGTATATCACAATTCTATAACCCCTTTATTTCCTTCAACTAATTTGGCAATCACAATATTTAATCTATTTTTCTAAGCTTCGTAATGTGTTACTGCATGAGTTTTTTCGTAGTCTTAATAGCGTGTACATTTGATTTTCCACACACCAAGCTCCGGCGGAACATGGAAAGCAGATACCAATTGCTCTGAACTTTGCATATCAGAATCATATCAATTTTTCTAAAATGGGTGTCTTTCCTATTCTCACATTACATTTTTAATGCCTTGCAGAAGGACTTAGCCCCTTGAAAGGCGATATTTTTGTCATTGTTGGGGGCGGGGGCCTAGCTTTGCACTGTCAATGTTACCGAGGTATCAATGACATCTCCCATGCCAACACTTTGATCCCTTAATTGTATAAAACGGAACTGTATGCATAGGGGGGGGGGATAATGAAGGTTTTGTTTCACAAGATTTTAGGAGTATATTGTCAAGAAAAGTAATAGAACTGAGGTGCTAAGGAATTTTGCAACAATCCTAAATTTTACTCTTTGGCTTATGGCAATCATGAATTGTACTCTCTTCATTTGTGCTTCAACTTTGAGAAACAGAATAAGCAGGTCATATTTCTTTAAACTTTATATTATCTAATATGTATTTAGAAATCGGAATACAAAGCCCTTGATATTACAACAGGAGCATACTTGAGGGAAGAACTTACACTGAATATAATAAAGGAATACCAATGCAGCGACTCTCCTTCCCTCCCTGTGCTTTAGTTATTCTAAGTTAGTTTCACTAAACTGAAACTGCAGTCATAGATCATTATGGGTTTTGTCTGAACTTTGCATCTAACTGTAACATATTTAACTATTAATTAAGAATGTGAGAGATTACAGCTGCAGGACTGATGTCGTTGGCTCTCATTTGCAACTTTACGAATCCACTTAGGAGATGATGTTAATATATGCTTTGTCAGCAGAAGTCCTAGGTACCGAAGTTGGATTGCTTACAAAAAATCTATACAGTTGGATTGCTAAAATCCAACGTGTGCTATATGATTCTAGGAAGGCAACACAACTTTCTCTTGTTGTCAACGAAGAACATTTTTCAGATTTATATTATTTTTCTTTGGATAGGTGAAGTGTTTTAGTTTTACAATGTATTTGATGCAAACATTTTTTTTGGCAAGAAGTATTTGATGCAAACACAACACTGTACAAAATCTCGAGTTCAGTCAAAGGAAAGATGTGCCTGAGGTACTTTGTTTATCCCCTTTCAAATATGATTACATGATACTTTATAATCCTTGTTCAATTAATGGTGTATTTTTATGCGTGGTACTATGAGAAATAGTGGATTTTGTGTATTGGGAGTATCATGGTTATAACATTTCTTTTTATATGATACAACATGGGTCATTTTATGAGAAACACACAATAAGATTAATGTAAAACAAGGGGAAAATAAAAAATTCTTAGATAGACAGACATCGCATACACATTACCCTTGATACGGACATTTGTAAAAAAGAAAATGTAGATAATCAATCTCTCTATATAGCTTTTATTTATTATTCCGTGGCAATGCATGGGCACTCAGCTAGTACTAGTAGTAGTATTACTTTTCGAAAAGAAACAAAAAATTCACAAAGTATGAATCCCCTTAATATAATAAAAATACATTATGTTCCTTGGACCTTCGACCGACCACTAAGAGCACCTCATAACCCCCCCCCCCCCCCCATCGCCAGCTGGAAAAATCGGCCCAGTCACGCCCCACTGAGCCAAATTTTCGCCGGTTAAGGCCGAAATGGACGCCGGCGGACCCAGGCCGAACCCGGTGCGCTGTAGGGCCGCAAAATGAATATGGTGCGAAATCATGTGGACCCGCCGAGTCAGCGATTGGGCGCGTTCGTCGTCCTCACCGCCTCGGTTCCCCGCGGATGCGAAATTAATCGCCTGTCAGCCTTCCATTGATTCCTCACTAACGGCGCAGTGAAGGCGTGCCGACGCGCATCCCGCCCCCTCCCGCCACGCATCCACACGGCTGCCGCCCACTCGCCGCTCTCCCTCGCCGCTGCTGGACGCACACTTGCTCGCCACAACCTCTCTCTCTCGCCACCGACGCCCCCTCCCTCTCTTCTTCACCATCGATGCCCTCTCTCCCCTTCTCAAGCCGCGAGTATGGCCAAGCACTTCCCTGACGACTTCGGCCGCCACCACCTGCACGAGTCGGAGGCTCGCCTCTTCTACGAGGCGGACTACCCGGCGGCACCTGACATGCGGGTGTCGGGCTCGTGGAGGCTCAGCGCTGGCGGAGTCTCGGTGCCACCGCCGCCCGCTGCGCTGAGATCGCGTGAATCCGGTCGTCTCTGCCCGAGCACGCGCGACAACTGCCGAGGTACGCCCCTGACAGCCACAATCTGTCAACGGAGTACATCGTGCGCCGCCACGCTGATACGTCTCCGTCGTATCTATAATTTTTGACTGTTTCATGCCAATGATATACAACTTTCACATACTTTTGGCAACTTTTTATATGATTTACTTGACTACCCTATTGATCCAGTGCCTAGTGCCAATTCCTGGTTTTTGCATGTTTTTTGTATCGCAGAAAATCCATACCAAACAAAGTCCAAACGCGATAAAAAATCTACAGAGAATTATTTTCGAATTTATGTGATTTTTGGGAGGTGGACTCAACGCAAACGGAGGCCCACAGTGAGCACAACCCACCGGGGCGCGCCTGGTGTATCGTGCCCTCCTTGAACGTCGATTGGAGCCCTTCTTTTGGCGCAAGAAAGATAATTTATGGAAAAAATCGTGTAGAAATTTCAGCGCAATCGGAGTTACGGATCTCTGGGATTTTAAGAAACCGTGAAGGGCCAGATCTGGAGAGCGCGAAACAGAAGAGAACAGAGAGGGAGATCCAATCTCAGAGGGGCTCCCACCCCTCCTCCTCCATGGAGGCCATGGACCAGAGGGGGAACTCTCCTCCCATCTAGGGGGGAGGCCAAGGAAGAAGAAGAAGCAGGGGGCTCTCTCCCCCTCTCTCCTGGTGGCACCGGAGCACCGCCGGGGCTAGGATCGTGACGGCGATCTACATCAACAATCTTGCTACCGTCAACACCAACTCTCTCTCCCCCTCTCTACAGCGGTGTAACACCCCTTCTCCCCGCTGTAATCTCTACTTAAACATGGTGCTCAGCTCCATACATTATTTCTCAATGATCTATGGTTATCCTATGATGTTTGAGTAGATCCGTTTTGTCCTATGGGTTAATCGTGATCTTGGTTGGTATGATTGTATATTTCATTTTTGGTGTTGTCCTACGGTGCCCTCCGTCTTGCCCAAACATGAGGCCCTCCCGCTGATAGGGTTTTGCAATATGTTCATGGTATGCTTATTGTCAGTGTTGCAGGGGGTGACAGCAGCCTAAACACGGATAAGTGAGTCATGGCGTATGAGAGTAAAGAGGACTTGATACTTAAAGCTATGGTTGGGTTTCACAGCCTTAATGATCTTTAGTAGTTGCGGATGCTTGCTAGAGTTCCAATCATAAGTGCATATGATCCAAGTAGAGAAAGTATGTTAGCTCATGCCTCTCCCTCGTATAAAATTACAAGAATGATTACCGGTACTCGTTATTGATTGCCTAGGGACAAATGAATTTCTTGTTGACAAAAGCTATCTGCTTTTATTACCTTGCAATTATTCATAGTTTTATTCTCGCAAATTACTCGTAGTTTTATTCTTGCAAAATAGTTTCATTCTTGTTTTAGGTAAAGCAAACATCAAGTGTGCGTAGAATTGTATCGGTGGTCGATATAACTTGAGGGAATATTTGTTCTGCCTTTAGCTCCTCATTGGGTTCGACACTCCTAGTTATTGAAGAAGGGTACAAACGATCCCCTATACTTGTGGGTTATCAAGATGTTTTTCTGGCGCCGTTGCCAGGGAGCAATAGCGTGGGGTGAATATTCTCGTGTGTGCTTGTTTGCTTTATCACTAAGTAGTTTTTATTTTCTGCTCTAAGCTGTTTTCTATCTTGAGTTATGGATATGGAACACGAAACACCAAAAAAATTAGTTGTACTTGCTACTCATGGAGATGGGGAACCTCCTAAAACCCTCAATGATTGTTATGTGAAAAATATTATGCACTACTTTGATGATCCTGAGAAAAACCCATTTAACTTGATAATAGGAGTAACGTTGGATCAATATGAATACTTTAGGGATTATCGCTTGACTCATAAAGGGAAATTGTTATGGGATCAAATTTATATGTTGCATTGGTATGCTAGGCAATTATGCTTGAGATATGATTATACTTGTTGCTCTAGGATGAACACTCCACATCTTCCCTTTTCATGCAAATTTAATGATAATGTAACCTTGGCTTCTTATGCTAATGGTATATATGGTTAATATGATGTGGAATGAATAGAAGAATTTGTTGCTTTTAAAGGTGCTTATGAAATTGAATCTTTGTTTGAAAAGTTTGAAGATTTTGATGATTTAGTTTATAGACCTGAAAATTTTGCTATCCTTAAATATTGCTATGATAACTATAAATACAATTCCGATATTGATGCGTTTATTGAGAAAGTCTTCGCTATCCAAGAAGAGACTAATATTTTGCAGGAGTCTATGGAAGAAGGAATTGATGAAACTGTGAGCTCATTGGATGAAAAAGATGATGAGGAGAGCAAAGAACAAAAGGAGGAAGAGCGGATTGATCACCCGTGCCCACCTTCTAATGAGAGTAACTCTTCAACTCATACATTGTTTAATTTCCCTTCGTTCTTACTGAAGGATGAATGTTATGATAATTGTTATGATCCTGTTGATTCTTTTGAAATATCCCTTTTTGATGAACTTGATGATTGTGGCCATGATGCCAATATGAATTATGCTTATGGAGATGAACTTGCTATTGTTCCTTATGTTAAACATGAAATTGTTGCTATTTCACCCACACATGATAGTCCTATTATCTTTTTGAGTTCTCCAAACTACACTATATCGGAGAAGTTTGTTCTTATTAAGGATTATATTGATGGGTTGCCTTTTACTATTGCACATGATGATTTTGATGAATATAATATGCATGTGCTTGCTGCTCCTACTTGCAATTATTATGAGAGAGGAACTACATCTCCACCTCTCTATGTTTCCAACACGAAAAAATTGCTAGAAACTACTTATACTATGTATTGGCCTTTACTTGATGTGCATGAATTGTTCTTGTATGACATGCCGATGCATAGGAAGAGAGTTAGACTTCGTCATTGCATGATATATGTTGCTTTGTGCTCACTACTACATGCCAAATCATTTTTAATTAAAATTGTCTTTGATATACCTTGGGATCCGGGCGGATTCATTACTTGAGCACTTTATGCCTAGCTTAATGGCTTTAAAGAAAGCGATGCCAGGGAGACAACCCGGAAGTTTTAGAGACTCATTTATTTCTGTTGAGTGCTTTTATATAGTTTAAAAAAAATATAGAGGGGAACTTAAAACTTCACAAAAAGAAAAGTGAAAGTGAGATAGACGAGCACCGTGGAAGCGGGGGCATGCCTTGAACTTTGTTCATGCCCATGGAAACTTTGTGAATCTTGAATTGCAGAAACTTTTTTTAAAAATAATTATCCCCTTGTAAAATTCCATTGTATTATAAAAATAATGTGCCAAGGTTTTCCTTTAGGATGAGTAGATTGCTTGTTGGTATGTGCAGTGCAAAAACAGAAACTTTGGTTGTAGTGCGCGATTTTACATTTTTTTACTAGAACGACGAAAGATTGTGAAACTTTTTGCAAAGTCTTTCTATACAAATTTTTTATTTTTTTCATAATTGTTTCAGAATTTTTGGAGTACCAGAAGTATGGTGAATGTTCTCTACAGACTGTCCTGTTTAAGACAAGTTCTGTTTTTGATGCATTGTTTTGCTTGTTTTGATGAAACTATCGATTTTTATTAGTGGTATGAGCCATGGAAAAGTTATATTGCAATAGCTACAATGCCAAAACAAAATATGAATTGGTTTGCAACAGTATTTAGAGTAGTGATTTGCTTTATTATACTAACGGATCTTGCCGAGCTTTCTGTTGAGTTTTGTGTGGACGAAGTGATCAAAGATCAAGGAGGTCTCGATATGAGGAGAAGGAGGAGAGGCAAGAGCTCAAGCTTGGGGATGTCCAAGGCACCCCAAGTAAATATTCAAGGATACTCAAGCGTCTAAGCTTGGGGATGCCTCAGAAGGCATCCCATCTTTCTTTAACAAGTATCAGTATGTTTTCGTCTTCGTTTTGTTCGTGTGATATGTGCAAATCTTGGAGCGTCTTTTGCATTTAGTTTTCACTTTTGTTTTATGCATCATCCTGGTATGAGATAGTCCATGGTTTATTTATAGAATGCTCATTGCACTTCACTTATATATTTTGAGTATGTCTTTATAGAATACTTCATGTGCTTCACTTACATCATTTGAAGCTTGGATTGCCTGTTTCTCTTCACATAGAAAATCGATGTTCACAGAATGCTCTTTTGCTTCACTTATATTTATTAAATGATCTTTTGTAGAAAGAATTAAAATCTCATGCTTCACTTATATCTATTTAGAGAGTTAATAGGAATTGGTCAATTGCATGGTTAGTCATAAAATCCTACATAGAACTTGTGGATCACTGAATATGATATGTTTGATTCCTTGCAAAAGTTTTGCGATATAGAGATGATAATATGTGGGAAGTACTAGTGGATGATCGTGTTTAGTAAGATATTGGTGTTAAGGTTTGTGATTCCCGAATCATGCACGCATAGTCTCTCATTATATCATGAAGTTGGAGCATAATTTATCCTTGATTGTCTATCTTTGTGTGAAGGTCGGGGCGCGCGATGGTTAACTCCTACCAACCTCCTCCCTAGGAGCATGCGTAGTATTACTTTGCTTCGAGGTCTAATAAACTTGTGCAATAAGTATGTGAGTTCTTTATGACTAATGTGAGTCCATGGATTATACGCACTCTTACATTTCCGCAATTTGCTAGCCCCTATGGTACCGTGCATTGCCCTTTCTCACCTCGAGACGTGGTGCAAACTTCGCCGGTGCATCCAAACCCCGTGATATGATATGCTCTATCACACATAAGCCTTATTATATCTTCCTCAAAACAGCCACCATATCTACCTATTATGACTTTTCCGTGGCCATTCCGAGATATATTGACATGCAACTTCCACCACTTCCATTTGATGACTTGAGCATTCATTGTCATATTGCTTTGCATGATCATATGGCTGACATAGTAGTTGTGGCTCAGCCACCATTCATCATTTTTAATACATGTTATGCTAGATCATTGCACATCCTGGTACATTGCCAGAGGCATTCATATAGAGTCATACTTTGTCATAGGTATTGAGTTGTAATTTTTATTTCTTTTGAGTTATAAGTAAATAGAAGTGTGATGATCATCATTATTCATTTTTAGAGTAGTGCCCCAGTGAGCAAAGGATGATGGAGACTATGATTCCCCCACAAGTCGGGATGAGACTCCTGACAATGAGAGAAAAAAAGAAAAAAAGAAAAAAGAAGAAAAAAGAAAGAAAAAAAGAAAAAAAAGAAAGAAAAAGAGAGAGGGGGCATTGTTACTATCTTTTACCACACTTGTGCTTCAAAGTAGCACCATGTTTTTCATATGGAGAGTCTCCTATGTTGTCACTTTCATGTACTAGTGGGAATTTTTCATTATAGGATTAGATGCACACCCACTTAGTTTTCATGATGAGCTTTCATACACTTATAGCTCTTAGTGCATTCGTTGCATGGCAATCCCTACTCCTCGCATTGATATCAATTGATGGGCATCTCCATAGCCCGTTGGTTAGCCGTGTCGATGTGAGACTTTCTTACTTTTTTGTCTTCTTTATATTTACCCCTATCATCATACTCTATTTCACCCGTAGTGCTATATCCATGGCTCGCGCTCATGTATTGCGTGAGGGTTGACAAAGCTGAAGTGCGTTAAAAAGTACGAACCAATTTCTTGGATAACACTGTGGTAGTACATGATTTATACTTTGTGTTAAGAAGACAGAGCATGATAAGACTATATGATTTTGTAGGGCTATCTTTCTTTAGCGTTGATATTCTGAAAGACATGATTGTTTATTTGGATGCCTGAGTATTGATGTCTTTATGTCAAATTATAGACTATTGCTTTGAATCACTTATGTCTTAATATTCATGCCATGACTAGACATATGATCAAGTTTATGTTAGGTATCATTTCACATCAAAAATTATCTTTTTATCATTTACCTACTCGAGGACAAGCGCGAATTAAGCTTGGGGATGCTGATACGTCTCTGTCGTACCTATAATTTTTGATTGTTTCATGCCAACGTTATACAACTTGCACATAATTTTGGCAACTTTTTATATGATTTATTGGACTAACCTATTGATCCAGTGCCCAATGCCAGTTCCTGTTTTTTGCATGTTTTTTGTATCGCAGAAAATCCATATCAAACAAAGTCCAAACGCGATAAAAATCTACAGAGAATTATTTTGGAATTTATGTGATTTTTGGGAGGTGGAATCAACACAAACAGAGGCCCACAGTGAGCACAACCCACCGGGGCGTGCCTGGGGGCCCAAGCGCGCCCTGGTGTATCGTGCCCTCCTCGAGCGTTGGTTGGAGCCCTTCTTCTGGCGCAAGAAAGATAATTTATGGGAAAAATCGTGTAGAAATTTCAGCGCAATCGGAGTTACGGATCTCTGAGAATTTAAGAAACCGTGAAGGGCCAGATCTGGAGAGATCGTCAACACCAACTCTCTCCCCTCTATGCAGATGTGTAACACCCCTTCTCCCCGCTGTAATCTCTACTTAAACATGGTGCTTGTGACGCCCAGATAATCATGCTACAGTAATCTCACGTTAATGGTGCCACGTCACCTCTGTCACTGTAGTTAATCTCGGGTTAATTCAAAACCGCTTCAAAATTCAAACTCAAATTAATGTCAACAATAAATGTTTTCAAAAGTTGAAACAAAAATGTTCGGTGGGTGCCGGATATTACAAGGGTAACTATAATAAAGAAAACACATTTTTATAAAATGCCTAAATGATTTAAATTGAAATAAAACAGAAAAGAAAATAAATAAAAGAAAAGACATTACAAAAAAAAGGAGAAAGCCCCCCCGGCCCCTTGGGCTTCCGCCCGCCAGGCCGCCAACCTGCCCACCTGGCCCAGCCGGCCGAACCGCCCCTGCCTTATCCCCACGAGGGGGAAACCCTAACCCACCCCGTCACCCCACTCGCCCCACTCGTTCCCCCTCCCGATCCAGATTGGATCGGGATCAAACCACCCCGCCCCCTGACGACCGCCCCGACCCCTGCCGTCGCTGCCACATGCCTCGCCGGTGTCGCCTGTCCCCGCAGCCGCCTCACCGCCTCCTCCCTCATCATCGCGCCCCCGTTCCCTCTCCCTCAGCGGCGCCCCTCTCCGCGCCTTCCGCGTCTCCCCCGACGCCCTGCGCCTGCCCTCCGTCGTCCTGTGCGGCCCGGAACGCCGCCCGTCGCCGGATCTCCCTCGTCGGACCTCCCCGACCTCCGTCGAGCCCACTGCCATGTTCTCTACTCCCCACAGTGAGGCATCCTCCTTCTCCACTGTCTCGCTCCGCCGCCCGCCGGCGCCCTCTGCGGCTGCCGCTACCGCCACACGACCGCCCCGCTCTGTCACCCCCTTGCCGTGATGCTCCGGTTGCCGCCATGGCCGGCGGCCCCTTGTTGGCCTCGGGCCTTTAAGCGGGCGCATGCTCCACCCGCGCCCGTAACCGCACCCCTCCACGGCCCCGACATCCTCCTCCGGTGGCCGCCCGCTTCACCACGGCCCCGCTCCGTCCGTGGCCTCGCCATGGTCACGGCCACCCGCGCCTGGCTTCTCCATTGGCCTGTGTAGGCGGCCAATCGGGCTACGGGTTGCGCCCGCACCCCCATGCACATGGCACCCGTTAGCCCGAACCGATAAGGCCCTGGGCCACTGCCAAACGGGCCCCGCCTCCAGAACGTTTAAAAAAATATACTTAATTAAAAATAATAATTAATTAATTACTTAATTAATTAACTTAATTTAAGCATAATTAGTTAACCTAATCACCTATTTAAGTAACTAAAACAATTTAGTTAACTTGACATATAGGACCCACACGTCAGCTTGACCAGTCAACACCTCTGTTGACTGATGATGTCATGCTGACGTCATGCTGATGCAATAATAATATTTTTGAATTTAATTAATAATTAATAAATTAGAAAATGATTTAAAAACTTTAAAATTTAATATAAAATAAACCGTAGCTCGGATGGAAAAACTTTGTACATGAAAGTTGCTCAGAACGACGAGACGAATCCAGAAACGCAGCCCGTTCGTCCGCCACACATCCCTAACCTATCGAACTCGCAACTTTCCCCCTCCGGCTCCTCTGCCCGGAAGCACAAAACACCAGGGATACTTTCCTGGATGTTTCCCCCTTCGCCGATATCACCTACCACTATGTTAGGTCACCCCTAGCACCGCATATTGCCGCGTCTTGCTTTGTGTTACATTTGATTGCTCTGTTATTTATTGTGTTCCCCCTTCGTTACTTCTTTCCGGTAGAGCTCTGAGACCGGTGCCGATGTCCGTGTGTTCGACTACACCGAAGATGACCCCTCCTTGCCAGAGCAACCAGGCAAGCCCCCCCCCTTGATCACCAGATATCGCCTATTCTTCTCTATACTGCTTGCATTAGAGTAGTATAGCATGTTACTGTTCAGTTACTCCTATTCTGTTGCATAGCCTGTCATTGTTGCTATAGTCATTGGTACCTTACCGCAATCCTAATGCTTAGTATAGGATGCTAGTTTATCATCATTGGCCCTACATTCTTGTCAGTCTGCCTTGCTATACTATCGGGCCGTGATCACTTGGGAGGTGATCACGGGTATATACTATACATATATACATACTATACAGATGAGGACTAAAGTCGGGTCAGCTCGTTGAGTACCCGCAAGTGATTCCGATGTGGGGGCTGGAAGGACAGGTGGCTCCATCCCGGTAGAGGTGGGCCTGGGTTCCCGACGGCCCCCGACTGTTACTTTGTGGCGGAGCGACAGGGCAGGTTGCGACCACCTAGGAGAGAGGTGGGCCTGGCCCTGGTCGGACGTTCGCGGTTGCTCATAATAACACGCTTAACGAGATCTTGGTATTTGATTTGAGTCTAGCCACTGGCCTATACGCACTAACCAACTACGCGGGAAAGATATGGGCACTCGACGTCGTCGTATCAGTCGAAGCCTTCGTGACGTCAGTGACTGAGCGGCGCGCGCCGGGTTGGACCGCGTTAACGCAACTTCCTTTGTAATGGAGGTTGCTAGGTCTGCTTCCCGGCCGCGTACGCAACGTGCAGGTGTGCAATGGGCGATGGGCCCAGACCCCTGCGCACATAGGATTTGACCGGCGTGCTGACCTCTCTGTTGTGCCTAGGTGGGGCTGCGACGTGTTGATCTTCCGAGGCCGGGCATGACCCAGGAAAGTGTGTCCGGCCAAATGGGATCGAGCGTGTTGGGTTATGTGGTGCACCCCTGCAGGGAAGTTTATCTATTCGAATAGCCGTGTCCCTCGGTAAAAGGACGACCCGAAGTTGTACCTTGACCTTATGACAACTAGAACCGGATACTTAATAAAACACACCCAGACAAGTTCCACAGACAACCCGGTGATCGCTTTTCCACAGGGCGACGAGGGAGGATCACCGGGTAGGATTATGCTATGCGATGCTACTTGGAGGACTTCAATCTACTCTCTTCTACATGCTGCAAGACGGAGGCTGCCAGAAGTGTAGTCTTCGACAGGATTAGCTATCCCCCTCTTATTCCGTTATTCTGCAGTTCAGTCCACCGATATGGCCCTTTACACATATACCCATGCATATGTAGTGTAGTTCCTTGCTTGCGAGTACTTTGGATGAGTACTCACGGTTGCTTTTCTCCCTCTTTTCCCCTTTCCCTTCTACCTGGTTGTCGCAACCAGATGCCTGGAGCCCAGGAGCCAGACGCCACCGTCGACGATGATCCTACTACACTGGAGGTGCCTACTACTACGTGCAGGCCGCTGACGACGACCAGGAGTAGTTTAGGAGGATCCCAGGCAGGAGGCCTGCGCCTCTTTCGATCTGTATCCCAGTTTGTGCTAGCCTTCTTAAGGCAAACTTGTTTAACTAATGTATGTACTCAGATATTGTTGCTTCCGCTGACTTGTTTATGTCGAGCACTTGTATTTGAGCCCTCGAGGCCCCTGGCTTGTAATATGATGCTTATATGACTTATTTTATTTTTAGAGTTGTGTTGTGATATCTTCCCGTGAGTCCCTGATCTTGATCGTACACATTTGCGTGCATGATTAGTGTATGATTGAATCGGGGGCGTCACAAGTTGGTATCAGAGCCGACTGCCTGTAGGAATCCCCCTTCCACACTCCTTGGCCGAAGTCGAGTCTAGACTTTACAAAACTATTACTAACATGGCTGTGCGGCTTACGGCCCCATGTTGCCATTGGGTGGTAGTAGGATCTTTTATTCCTCAACCTATACTCTGGGACTCTGACATCTCTTCTATTCGGGTTAAATGATTTTACTAAAATCTAACTTTAGGTTCTCGAAAATGCTTTCTCCCGGAGAGCCCCTTCAGTCCAGATGATCGCCGACTGCACCAGAAGATTTCGAAGATACTCTCCGATTTTCTCTCGAGACCTTGTGCATGTTGCTTTTGCAATTCCCTTCCACCGAAATATCCCTATGGATAAATACTTACACCTGTCGTGCTTACATTTATTCCCGGTCGATCTTGTTATTACAAGATACCCCGAGAATATTTCGTGCCTACTGCCTTGCAGTTCTTTGCCACCTGAATACCCCTAAGAATAATTTCCCGCACTTTCCGAGTATCCGCTCATCCCCAGTTGTTCAGATGTTTCACAAAAGTCTTTGAAATACTATTCAATCCTCCGAAAATCCTTAGTTGCTTTATTGCTCTGCAAATACTTGTCTACTTGCATTATGGATGCTTCCCATATATCTGGCAATATTCACTAGTATCTTTTGACACCGTCATTTTGATCCTATTGATTCAACATGTGTGCGAATGCACACAATCATCTATCAACCCTTCTAAATTATTTTTCCGGCTCAGACGTCATTTTGAACATGAGCTGGTTCTCGACCAAACTATTTGTCGTCAATTATGCCTCTGGTCTATCCAACTTATCCATCCTTGATCAGAGCGTCTGCTTCTCATCATTTGTTTTGGAAATCATAATTCCTTTGTTATCTAAGCATCGAATTATTCCGATGTTCTATAATATGATGCCCGTGCATTCTTTCTGGAATACCGATACTCACATCAGCTCCGTTGTGGATCGCCCGATCCATTGTTGGATTTCATCCGACATCGTCCTTCATATTCAATAACCTTGTGAGCTTTTCCACGGGTATATAATGCCTTTGGTAAATTGTATCCGGTGCTTTGTAAACCATGCTCTACTTTCGAGCTGGTGATAATTACTCCTGATGTTTGTGGTATATGTTCCTAAGATGCCCCTATGGGTTGAACCTATGCCTTCCCTAACCGTATGCACCCGAGAGTTTTCACGAGTCATACTCTTCTGGTGTTTTGCCAGATAATATTTCAACACTACAACTTCATCGAAAGCGAGAAGTGAATGAAAGGGTATGCATTGGAGAAGTGGGAGTCGACCTTGAACTCTGCGTTCATGCCCATGGACCCGATGTGGAACTTATCATGGAAGCTTCTTGCCAAATATTTACTCATTCGAGTAATTCTTTCGGTGTCATTAAATTGGACCCCTTGTAGTTATGGTTTCAACCATATTGTTCTTCTTTGTTCCCATTTCTCGGGCAAGTTTAAACATTTGTCTTCTGCGGATCAATACCCCAGTCCAACCTCTACTTTGAACCGTCTTCGAGTATTAGCCCCCTGGTATCTCGAGATTATCTTGGAACTGCATAACTTCTTATGAGTTCTTCATCAAGTACTACATTCTCACTGATTACAATTTTCATGGGCTTTGAGTTATAAAACACTCAAAGGCACCAATAACTGAACCGAGTCTGCACTACGGTTCAACAACTTTTGATAATCTTCTTTAAGTACGAGTTTGTACCCGATCGCGTCATTTCTAGCCTGTTCGGCTACATCCTTACCGTGCTAAATTTAATTGTGCTACTTGGTCCTTCCCGGAGCACAAATTTCGACGGTGAGCTAATCTTACATCGATCTTCCTCGTCATATCATTTCACCTTGAACATCAAACTTGATTTCGAGTTTGTGTCGTACCCTTGGTTCCAATAACCTTTCGCTTCACCATTCATTTGACTTGATGGCATCGCCGATCGATTACATCTTGAAATCTCTCGACAAAGTGTGTCGTGATCTTCATCAACCTTATGAGCTCTTCCAGGATATCAAATGAATTTCATGATGAGAAATACCATCCTTGCCCCCTCAAGTGATCTGCGATTTTCATTGACCACCTTATCTGCCTTCCCACCAACACAAGCTTGTTCGTGTTTGGTGCTATACCTTGAGTCCTTTGCTATCCAGTAATCTGTTATTCCTTTACCTTGGAACATTACATCTCTTATGTCCTCAATGTTGTGCAGAAATTCACCACCCTTAAGAATTCTTGATACCCAGTGATACTTCTTAACATCACCATTCTTTTCTTGGTCCTCGTGCATGTTCTTCTAACCGGAATACCGACAAATGGCTGTGATGTGTAAATTCTAAACTTCGAGCAACCCTCTTGCTTTGAAGTTATTGCGTTCTATAGTTTCATTCTACGACTATGCGCTTATTGAATCACCATTTCTGACATTGGTCGTGGAACCCAAACCCATATTTGGGGTGCACCTTTCAACCTAACGTTTAATTGTGTATGTTTTCCTCGGCCTACTTTCCTATATATTTGATCTGACAAATGACATCTTGTTCACATTATTGTGGAAATCGATCCGTTTGGAATTCTTGATGAATTGTCGTTGAGCCCATCAGCCACCTCCTCCTCTCCTTGGCTTAATGATGAACTATTGTTTTAGGAACCCACTCCCATAGTTCATTTCCCAAGAATCTTGCAATGCCATTTCATCGATTTGTGTTGCACCTTTTCTTCTCGGACATCCTGAGTCTGAGGTATTTTGACACTGACCAGATCTGAATCTTGGTCAGATATGATGGTTGGAACATTTTCCAAGAGTCAAAACATTGGTATTTATATGACCCGGTAAGGTGATGTCATGCCTAGCACACCTGGCCGGAGGACCAATTGTTATAGTTTCCATCTTAGCAAGGTTAACCATTCTTCCATGCGGAAATTGTGAAACTTATTTTATAAGTTGTTCCTGATGAATCCTTTGTATATCCAAGTCTAACCTTTGCTTGAAGACCATGTCAATGCTATCTCGAAGCATGTCTGTGGTAATCTGATTTTCAATAAGAGCATTTGAAGCACAATGCTAAATTTTCCTTATCAATTATCCAAACACCTTTGTATGGGTAATGTCATGAAATTTCTCTCCCCTTACCTAAAGAGTTTTCTACATTATATCCTGCCACGGATATCATACTGTGTTTGTCCTTGGGAAGGAAATACCCCCTGAAATATGTGTTTTAACACATTTTCCTTTCCATTGTTTGGTATAACCTTTCTTGTGATCTATATGATCTAAGCAGTAATATTCTCCTGCTTATGTAAACACCTCGTTGTACAATTCTGTCAACAAGACCCTGTTGCTACTGTTGATGACATTCTGGTAGCCACCGATGGATGAGAACCGTGCCTATTGGTCCGCCTCGTTCAACGAGTAGGAAAATGGTTCTCTTTGTCCCTCGCCCTTGGTACCGATGTTGTTATCGACATAACTGACAGACTATTTTCTGACATGCCTTCCTTACAAGATCGTGTAAGACGTCATCGCCTTCCTACTTTTAACCCACATGGTGGGCCCATAACCCACAGTTCCATAGGATCAAAACTTGACTCTCCTGCACCCCTATTCCCAAGGTTGTTCCTCGCGTGTGGCCTCATATGTAATTCACGAGCCACCTTCCGAGAGATCATCAAATCTGTTACCGGATGCAATACTTATTCCCGTTGCTTTGAACCCTTTCACGCCCTGTAACAAGCATCGAACATTCCTGCCTGCTTGAAACTTTCCATGATACCGCCTTACTTTGCTCTCGATATTTTCTAAGTGTCAATTCGAGAGTTACTTTCCGCCACCTTCCCCGATGTTATCGACTAGATAGTCAGCCTTACTAAGGTCTGTTCCCCTAGAATACCCCCCTTATTCTTTCGTAAGTACGATGGAGTTCCTGAAGAAAGGACGCTGACATCATCATGGTGACTTGAAGCAGAGAAATGAAAGCATCAACGAAAGGGAACAACCTCTTCGAGAAGAGCAAGCCAGGATGAGAAGACCCGCTAGATTTGTTACCAAACCTTCCCCCCTTTCACTACCTCTTAAATCTCGGGATGAGATTTCTTGTAGTGGAGGAGAATTGTGACGCCCGGATAATCATGCTACAGTAATCTCAGGTTAATGGTGCCACGTCACCTCTGTCACTGTAGTTAATCTCGGGTTAATTCGAAACCGCTTCAAAATTCAAACTCAAATTAATGTCAACAATAAAAGTTTTCAAAAGTTGAAACAAAAATGTTCGGTGGGTGCCGGATATTACAAGGGTAACTATAATAAAGCAAACACATTTTTATAAAATGCCTAAATGATTTAAATTGAAATAAAACAGAAAAGAAAATAAATAAAAGAAAAGACATTACAAAAAAAGGAGAAAGCCCCCCCGGCCCCTTGGGCTTTGGCCCGCCAGGCCGCCAACCTGCCCACCTGGCCTAGCCGGCCGAACCGCCCCTGCCTTATCCCCACGAGGGGGAAACCCTAACCCACCCCGTCGCCCCACTCGCCCCACTCGCTCCCCCTCCCGATCCAGATTGGATCGGGATCGAACCACCCCGCCCCCTGACGACCGCCCCGACCCCTGCCGTCGCTGCCACACGCCTCGCCGGCGTCGCCTGTCCCCGTAGCCGCCTCACCACCCCCTCCCTCATCCTCGCGCCCCCGTTCCCTCTCCCTCAGCGATGCCCCTCGCCGCGCCTTCCGCATCGCCCCCGACGCCCTATGCCCGCCCTCCGTCGTCCTGTGCGGCCCGGAACGCCGCCCGTCGCCGGATCTCCCTTGTCGGACCTCCCCGACCTCCGTCGAGCCCACTGACATGGTCCCTACTCCCCACAGTGAGGCATCCTCCTTCTCCCCTGTCTCGCTCCGCCGCTCGCCGGCGCCCTCTGCGGCTGCCGCTGCCGCCACACAACCGCCCCGCTCTGTCACTCCCCTTGCCGCGCTGCTCCGGCTGCCGCCATGGCCGGCGGCCACTTGTTGGCCTCGGGCCTCCAAGCGGGCGCATGCTCCACCCGCGCCCGTAACCGCACCCCTCCACGGCCCCGACATCCTCCTCCGGTGGCCGCCCGCTTCACCACGGCCCCGCTCCGTCCGTGGCCTCGTCGTGGCCACGGCCACCCGCGCCCGGCGCCTCCACTGGCATGTGCAGGCGCCCAATCGGGCTACGGGTTGCGCCCACACCCCCTGCACATGACGCTCGTTAGCCCCAACCGATAAGGCCCTGGGCCACTGCCAAACGGGCCCCGCCTCCAGAACGTTTAAAAAATATATACTTAATTAAAAAAAATTAATTAATCACTTAATTAATTAACTTAATTTAAGCATAATTAGTTAACCTAATCACCTATTTAATTAACTAAAACAATTTAGTTAACCTAAGACTATGACATATAGGACCCACACGTCAGCTTGACCAGTCAACACCTCTATTGACTGATGATGTCATGCTGACGTCATGCTGATGCAGTAATACTATTTTCAAATTTAATTAATAGTTAATAAATTAGAAAATGATTTAAAAACTTTAAAAATTAATATAAAATAAACCGTAGCTCGGATGGAAAAACTTTGTACATGAAAGTTGCTCAGAACAACGAGACGAATCCAGAAACGCAGCCCGTTCGTCCGCCACACATCCCTAACCTATCGAACTCGCAACTTTCCCCCTCCGGCTCCTCTGCCCGGAAGCACGAAACACCGGGGATACTTTCCTGGATGTTTCCCCCTTCGCCGATATCACCTACCACTACGTTAGGTCACCCCTAGCACCGCATATTGCCGCGTCTTGCTTTGTGTTACATTTGATTGCTCTGTTATTTATTGTGTTCCCCCTTCGTTACTTCTTTCCGGTAGACTCTAAGACCGATGCCGATGTCCGTGTGTTCGACTACACCGAAGATGACCCCTCCTTGCCAGAGCAACCAGGCAAGCCCCCCCTTGATCACCAGATATCGCCTATTCTTCTCTCTACTGCTTGCATTAGAGTAGTGTAGCATGTTGCTATTTGGTTAATCCTATTCTGTTGCATAGCCTGTCATTGTTGCTACAGTCATTGATACCTTACCCGCAATCCTAAATGCTTAGTATAGGATGCTAGTTTATCATCATTGGCCCTACATTCTTGTCAGTCTGCCTTGCTATACTATTGGGTCGTGATTACTCGGGAGATGATCACGGCTATATACTATACATACATATACTATACAGATGGTGACTAAAGTCGGGTCAGCTCATTGAGTACCCGCAAGTGATTCCTGTGTGGGGGCTGAAAGGACAGGTGGCTCCATCCTGGTAGAGGTGGGCCTAGGTTCCTGATGGCCCCCGACTGTTCCTTTGTGGCGGAGTGACAGGGCAGGTTGAGACCACCTAGGAGAGAGGTGGGCCTGGCCCTGGTCGGCGTCCATGGTTACTTCATAATAACACGCTTAACGAGATCTTGGTATTTGATCTGAGTCTGGCCACTGGCCTATACGCACTAACCAACTACGCAGGAAAGATATGGGCACTCGACGTCGTGGTATCAGTCGAAGCCTTCGTGACGTCAGCGACTGAGCGGCACGCGCCAGATTGGACTGCGTAACGGGACTTCCTTTGTAATGGAGGTTGCTAGGTCTGCTTCTGGCCGCCCACGTAACGTGCAGGTATGCAATGGGCGATGGGCCCAGACCCCTGCGTGTATAGGATTTAGACCAACGTGCTGACCTCTCTGTTGTTCCTAGGTGGGGCTGCGACGTGTTGATCTTCTGAGGCCGGGCATGACCCAGAAAAGTGTGTCCGGCCAAATGGGATCGAGCGTGTTGGGTTATGTGGTGCACCCCTATAGGGAAGTTAATCTATTCGAATAGCCGTGTCCCTCGGTAAAAGTACGACCCGGAGTTGTACCTTGACCTTATGACAACTAGAACCGGATACTTAATAAAACACATCCAGACAAGTTCCACAGACAACCCGGTGATCGCTTTTCCACAGGGCGACGAGGGGAGGATCGCCGGGTAGGATTATGCTATGCTATGCTACTTAGAGATGCTACTTGGAGGACTTCAGTCTACTCTCTTCCACATGCTGCAAGACGGAGGCTGCCAGAAGCGTAGTCCAGGATTAGCTATCCCCCTCTTATTCTGGCATTCTGAAGTTCAGTCCACCGATATAGCCCTTTACACATATACCCATGCATATGTAGTGTAGCTCCTTGCTTGCGAGTACTTTGGATGAGTACTCACGGTTGCTTTTCTCCCTCTTTTCCCTTTTCCCTTCTACCTGGTTGTCGCAACCAGATGCCGGAGCCCAGGAGCCAGACGCCACCGCCGACGACGACTACTACACTGGAGGTGCCTACTACTACATGCAGGCTCCTGACGACGACCATGAATAGTTTAGGAGGATCCCAGGCAGGAGGCCTGCGCCTCTTTTGATCTGTATCCCAGTTTGTGCTAGCCTTCTTAAGGAAAACTTGTTTAACTAATGTCTGTACTCAGATATTGTTGCTTCCGCTGACTTGTTTATGTCGAGCACTTGTATTCGAGCCCTCAAGGCCCCTAGCTTGTAATATGATGCTTATATGACTTATTTTATTTTTAGAGTTGTGTTGTGATATCTTCCCGTGAGTCCCTGATCTTGATCGTACACATTTGCGTGCATGATTAGTGTACGATTGAATCGGGGGCGTCATAGTGCTCAACTCTATATATTATTTCCCAATGATATATGGTTATCCTATGATGTTTGAGTAGATCTATTTTTTCCTATGGGTTAATCGTGGTCTTGGTTGGTATGATTGTATATTTTATTTTTTGTGCTGTCCTATGGTGCCCTCCATCTCGCGGAAACGTGATTGGCCCCCGCTGTAGGGTGTTGCAATATGTTCTTGGTTTGCTCAGTGTTGCGGGGGTTGACAACAACCTAAACGTGGATAAGTGGGTCATGGCATATGGGAGTAAAGAGGACTTGATACTTAATGCTATGGTTGGGTTTCACGATCTTAATGATCTTTAGTAGTTGCGGATGCTTGCTAGAGTTCCAATTGTAAGTGCATATGATCCAAGTAGAGGAAGTATGTTAGCTCATGCCTCTCCCTCATATAAAATTACAAGAATGATTACCAGTACTCGTTATTGATTGCCTAGGGACAAATGACTTTCTTTTTGACAAAAGCTATCCACTTTTATTACCTTACAATTTATTCATAGTTTTATTCTCGCAAAGTACTCATAGTTTTATTCTTGCAAAATAGTTTCAAAATTGTTTTAGGTAAAGGAAACGTCAAGTGTGTGTAGAGTTGTATCGGTGGTAGATAGAACTTGTGGGAATATTTGTTCTCCCTTTAGCTCCTCGTTGGGTTCGACACTCTTATTTATCGAAGAAGGCTACAAATGATCCCCTATATTTGTGGGTTATCACACGCCGACCAACTTGCGTCGACGAACGGCGCCGAAACCCGCAGGCACCACAACTCCGGAGGGTCGGCCTCAATGGTGGGGCGTCCCCGGGTGCACCCTCGAAACCGTTCTCCAACACATCGAGGCCGGCAATTCACCACGTATGGGGTACCCGGCGGGCCCCTCCTTCTCTCACCGTCGTGGCAGTTCCTGGACAACAAGGCGAATGAAGATGGTGTCGTCGTCCTCGTCGGGCCCCCGTTCCTCCTGGTCGCCGCTCCTCCCCGTCAAGCTGGAGCCGCGGGAGACACCATCGGGCGGCGCACCCACGACGTGCACCCTTATCATCAACGAGGGCGGCCGTGGCCCTTCTCCTCCCTCCTCCTGCCTCATCAAGCTGAAGACAACACCGACGCTCCTTCCCGTGAAGAAGGAGCATGAGGCCATGGTCGTCGACCTGGAGGACGGCCTAGTGTGGTCGCGCTAGGACTACGTCTGGGAGGAGATGGAGCGTCAGCGTCATGCTCTAGAGGAGACTGCCGAGCGGCCCCGCGGTCGTGACAAGGGCGGCGTCATCGTCCTCCAAGACAGCGACGAGGAGGCGCCGCCGCTGACCAGCCCGCCTGCATCGGCAACACAAGTCAGGGGTGCAGCAAAGACGACGGTGGTGACATGCAGGATGCCGATGGCAGCGACGGTGGCGGCGGCGACTACATCGCCTTGTACAAGCTCCTCGGCATGTAGAAGGCTCGGGCGGCGGCGGGCGGTGTTGGGGAACATTGCATGGGAAACAAAAAAAATCCTACAAACACCAAAGATCAATCAAGGAGATGACCATCTACGAGAGGAGAGATTGCATCTACATACCCTTGTAGATTGCTAAGCGGAAGCGTTAACAAATGTGGTTGATGTAGTTGAATGTCTTTGCGATCCAATCACGATCTGTCCCGCGAACTCCGATTCAAGTGCCGACGGACGACACCTCCGTGTTCAACACACGTACAACTTGATGACGCTTTCACCTCCTCGATCCAGTGAGCGATGGTGAAGTAGTAGCCCGAGTCCTCCGGCAGCATGATGGGGTGGTGGCGGTGGTGGTTGATACGTCTCCAATATATCTATAATTTTTGATTGTTCCATGCTATTATATTACCTGTTTTGGATGTTTATGGGCTTTACTAAACACTTTTATGTCATTTTTGGGACTAACCTATTAACCGGTGGCCCAGCCCAAATTGCTGTTTTTTTGCCTATTTCAGTGTTTCGCAGAAAAGGAATATCAAACGGAGTCCAAACGGAATGAAACCTTTGGGAGAGTTATTTTTGGAACGGAAGCGATCCTGGAGACTTGGAGTAGACGTCAGGGAAGCTTCGAGGTGGCCACAAGGGTCAGGGGCGCGCCCTACCCCCTGGGTGCGCCTCCACCCTCGTGGGCCCCTCATGGCTCCCCTGACTGACTTCTTTCGCCTATATACATCCATATACCCTAAAACATCGAGGAGCACAATAGATCGGGAGTTCCGCTGCCGCAAGCCTCTGTAACCACCAAAAACCTCTCGGGAGCCCGTTCCGGCACCCTGCCGGAGGGGGAGATCCCTCACCGGTGGCCATCTATATCATCCCGGTGCTCTCCATGACGAGGAGGGAGTAGTTCACCCTCGGGGCCGAGGCTATGTACCAGTAGGTATGTGTTTGATCTCTCTCTCTCTCATGTTCTTGAGGTGATACAATCTTGATGTATCGCGAGCTTTGTTGTTATAGTTGGATCTTATGATGTTTCTCCCCCTCTACTCTCTTGTAATGGATTGAGTTTCCCCTTTGAAGTTTTCTTGTCGGATTGAGTCTTTAAGGATTTGAGAACACTTGATGTATGTCTTGCCGTGCTTATCTGTGGTGACAATGGGATATTCACGTGATCTACTTGATGTATGTTTTGATGATCAACTTGCGGGTTCAATGAACCTATGCATAGGGATTGGCACACATTTTCGTCTTGACTCTCTGGTAGAAACTTTGGGGCACTCTTTGAAGTACTTTGTGTTGGTTGAATAGATGAATCTGAGATTGTGTGATGCATATCGTATAATCATACCCACAGATACTTGAGGTGACCTTGGAGTATCTAGGTGACATTAGGGTTTTGGTTGATTTGTGTCTTAAGGTGTTATTCTAGTACGAACTCTATGATAGATCGAAGAGAAAGAATAACTTCGTGTTATTTTACTATGGACTCTTGAATAGATCGATCAGAAAGGATAACTTTGAGGTGGTTTCATACCCTACCATGATCTCTTCATTTGTTCTCTGCTATTAGTGACTTCGGAGTGACTCTTTGTTGCATGTTGAGGGATAGTTATATGATCCAAGTATGTTATTATTGTTGAGAGAACTTGCACTAGTGAAAGTATGAACCCTAGGCCTTGTTTCCTAGCATTGCAATACCGTTTACGCTCACTTTTGTTACTTGCTACCTTGCTGTTTTTATAATTTCAGATTACAAAAACCTTTATCTACCATCCATATTGCACTTGTATCACCATCTCTTCGCCGAACTAGTGCACCTATACAATTTACCATTGTATTGGGTGTGTTGGGGACACAAGAGACTCTTTGTTATTTGGTTGCAGGGTTGTTTGAGAGAGACCATCTTCATCCTACACCTCCCACGGATTGATAAACCTTAGGTCATCCACTTGAGGGAAATTTGCTACTGCCCTACAAACCTCTGCACTTGGAGGCCCAATAACGTCTACAAGGAGAAGGTTGCGTAGTAGACGTCAAGCTCTTTTCTGGCGCCGTTGTCGGGGAGGTGAGTGCTTGAAGGTATATCTTTAGATCTTGCAATCAAATATTTTAGTTTCTTGTTTTATCACTAGTTTAGTTTATAAAAGAAAACTACAAAAAATGGAATTAAGGTTGCCTCATATGCTTCATCTTTTTAATGTCTTTCGTGAAAATGATGGGAAGGAAAATTGTGCTCAATCTTTCTAATGTCTTTCGTGAAAATGATGGGAAGGAAAATTGTGCTCAAGTCCTAGAAGAAGGATTACATAGAATGCTTGGCATAAAATATGTGAATGATGAGCATGATTGCAATGCTGTTAGTATGAATTCTTTGAATACCCATGATGCTAATGATATGCAAAGCCACAAGCTTGGGCATGCTATGTTTGATGAAGATGATATGTTTTGTCCCCCAAGTTTTAATGATAAATTTATTATGATGAAAGCATGCCTCCTATCTATGATGATTATTGTGATGACAAGCATGCTATAAAGAATAAAGATAACCATGAAACTTGTCATCTTGATTCTAATTTTCAATTGGATTATGCCTCACATGATAGTTATTTTGTTGAGTTTGCTCCCACTACTATTCCGAATGAGAACAAATTTGCTTTTGTGGAGAGTAATAAAATTTCTATGCTTGAAGATCATGAAAAGAATGCTTTAGGTGATGGTTATATTGTTGAAATTATTCATGATGCTACTGAAAATTATTATGAGCGGGGAACATATGCTTGTAGGAATTGCAATAATATCAAGTTTCCTCTCTATGTGCTTAAAGTTTTAAAGTTATGCTTGTTTTGTCTTCCTATGCTAGTTGATTATTGTTCCCATAAGTTGTTTGCTCACAAAATCCGTATGCATAGGAAGTGGGTTAGGCTTAAATGTGCTAGTCATATGCTTCATGATGCTCTCGTTATGTTCCAATTCCTATGTTTTATGTGAGCATCATTGTCATCATC
Organism: Triticum aestivum; assembly: GCF_018294505.1. Classification (NCBI taxonomy): domain Eukaryota; kingdom Viridiplantae; phylum Streptophyta; class Magnoliopsida; order Poales; family Poaceae; genus Triticum; species Triticum aestivum. The sequence continues at coordinate 63,472,452 of NC_057795.1, read as the reverse complement.
ATGCCTAGCTAAAAAGGCATTAAAGAAAAGCACTTGTTGGGAGACAACCCAATATTTACCCTTACTGTTTTTGTTTTTGCACATGATTATGCTACTGTATTAATCATGTTTTATAGCTTTTGTTTCAATAAAGTGCCAAGTAAGACCTTTAGGATAGCTTACCGTGATAGTTGTGTTGATCCTGCTGAAAATCAGAAACTTTTGCACCCAGTAAATTACTTTTGATAATTCACAGAAACGTGATTTTGATATGATTCTTTTTTCTCTGGATTGATACACAAATTGTTAAGGTTTTCCTAATTTGGTAGAATTATTGGAGTTCCAGAAGTATACGTTTGATACAGATTACTACAGACTGTTCTGTTTTTGACAGATTCTGTTTTCTATGTGTTGTTTGCTTATTTTGATGAATCTATGAGTAGTATCGGAGGGTATGAACCATAGAGAAGTTGGAATACAGTAGATATTACACCAATATGAATTTAGAATGAGTTCACAACAGTACCTAAGTGGTGGTTTTATTTTCTTATACTAATGGAGCTTACGAGTTTTCTGTTGAGTTTTGTGTTGTGAAGTTTTCGAGTTTTGGGTAAAGGTTTGATGGATTATGGAATAAAGAGTGGCAAGAGCCTAATCTTGGGGATGCCCAAGGAACCCCAAGGTAATATTCAAGGACAACCAAGAGCCTAAGCTTGGGGATGCCCCGGAAGGCATCCCCTCTTTGGTATTCGTTCATCGGTAACTTTACTTGGAGCTATATTTTTATTCACCGCATGATATGTGTTTTGCGTGGAGCATCATTTTATTTTGTTAGTATTTGCTCGCTGTTATTTAGAATAATGTTTTGCATCTATATTTTCAATAAAAATGTCAAGGATAGCCTTTACCATGCTTATTTTGCAAGTATACATGTTGCTGTTTCAAAACAGAAAGTTTACCGCTGTTGCAAAAATTCCCTAGAAAAGTCAGAAAATGATATAATGTTGAACTTTTTTGCATATTGAGCTCTGAAAAATCTTCTACAGTGCAGTAGTTTTCTCATAATTTTTGGAGTTAGGGAATTATGATGAATCTTGCATTCTTTACAGACTGTAATGTTTTGGCTGATTGCTGCTATGTTTGCACTGTTTGCATATGTTTGCTTGTTTAATGAGTATTAAATATGTAGAGACATTTAGTGTAACACCCCGAGAATCATGCTACAGTTATCCCCTTCTAATGATGCCTTGTCATCATTGTTACTGTTGCTAATCTCACTTTGATTCTATTCCAGTCCAAATCTCAAATTCAAATTAAAGTCAAAATTCAAACTTTCTCAAAAATGAAACTAAAATGTTGATCAAGTGACAAATATGCACTTCTTAATATTGGTGGTGAACGAACATTTTTGCAAAGTGGTTTAATGCCCTAATCTATTTAAAGCATATATTTTAAAAAAAATTAAAAAAAGAGAAAAGCCCCCCCCCCTCAGCTGGGCCGACTGGCCCAACTGGCCACCGCGCCCCCTTTGGGCCTCAACCCACCAGGCCGGCCCACCCCCTGCCTACACCTACCCCTCTCTCTCGATCCCATTTGGATCGAGCCCGCCGCCGCCCCCCACTCGATCTCAATGCCGCCTCGCCTTCCTCGACACCTCCCCATCACCGCCTGCTCCGTCCCACGGTCCGACGCCTAGAGTTGCCCTCGCCGGACCGCCCCACCCCGCCACCTCGCCGTTGCTACCTCACCTTGCCCCCAAGCCAACCCCCAGCGCCCGTCTGCGCCGCCCCGTTCCCAATCTGGAACTCGGGCTCGGCCCCGATGCCTCCGCCGCTCGGATCCCTCCTTGCCGGAGCCACGATGCCGCCAGACCGCGTCCCCGTCGTCCTCCTCAACGGCCGCCAATGGACTACGCCGCCCTCGCCGGACACGCCGCTGCTACGTCTTGAGCTAGCGTTGGTTTTCCCCGAAGAGGAGAGGGTGATGCAGCAAGTGTACCATAAGTATTTCCCTCAGTTTTTGAGAACGAAGGTATCAATCCAGTAGGAGGCTCCTCAAAAGTCCCATGCACCTACACAAACAAACTAAGAACTCAAAACCAACGCAATAAAGCGGTTGTCAATCCCTTCACGGCCACTTGTGAAAGTGAGACCTGATAGAGATAGTTTGATAAGATAAATATATTTTTGGTATTTTATAATATAGATGCAAGAAAGTAAAGATGCAAATAAAAGTAGATTGAAAGCAAATATGATAAGAGATAGACCCGGGGGCCATAGGTTTCACTAGAGGCTTAGCATAAGTATTACGGTGGGTGAACAAATTACTGTCAAGCAATTGATAGAAAAGCGAATAATTATGACGTTATCTAGGCATGATCATGTATATAGGCATCACATCCAAAACAAGTAGACCGACTCCTGCCTGCATCTGCTACTATTACTTCACACATCGAGCGCTATCCAACATGCATCTAGAGTATTAAGTTCATAAGAACGGAGTAACGCATTAAGCAAGCTGATATGATGTAGAGGGATAAACTCATGCAATATGATATAAACCTCATCTTGTTATCCTCGATGGAAACAATACAATACGTGTCTTGCAACCCTTTCTATCACTGGGTAAGAACACCGCAAGATTGAACCCAAAGCTAAGCACTTCTCCCATGGCAAGAAAGATCAATCTAGTAGGCCAAACCAAACCGATAATTCGAAGAGACTTGCAAAGATAACTCAATCATACATAAAAGAATTCAGAGAAGATTCAATTAATAACCATAGACAAATCTGATCATAAACTCACAATTCATCGGATCTTGACAAACACACCGCAAGAAGAGATTACATCGAATAGATCTCCACAAGAGAGGGGGAGAACATTGTATTGAGATCCAAAAAGAGACAAGAAGCCATCTAGCTAATAACTATGGACCCATAGGTCTATGGTAAACTACTCACAACTCATAGGATGGGCAAGGATGTTGATGTAGAGGCCCTCCGTGGTCGATTCCCCCTCTGACAGAGTGCCGGCGAAGGCTCCAAGACGGGATCTCGCGGATACAGAAGGTTATGGTGGTGGAAATTGTGTTTTGTGGTGCCCCTGGATGTTTTCGGGGTCCGTAGGTATATATAGGAGGAAGAAGTACGTCGGTCGACGCCTGAGGGGCCCACGAGACAGGGGGCACGCCCTACAGGGGGGGCGCCCTCCTATCTCGTGGGGCCCTCGGAGCTTTCTTGACTTGCACTCCAGGCTCTCCGGATCAGATTTGTTCCAAAAATAACGCTCTCGAAGGTTTCATTCCGTTTGGACTCCGTTTGATATTCCTTTTCTTCGAAATACTGAAATAGGCAAAAAAACAGCAATATGGGCTGGGCCTCCGGTTAGTAGGTTAGTCCCAAAAATGATATAAATATGTAGAATAAAACCCATAAGCATCCAAAACAGGTAATATAATAGCATGGAACAATCAAAAATTATAGATACGTTGGAGACGTATCAAGCATCCCCAAGCTTAATTTCTGCTCGTCCTCGAGTAGGTAAATGATAAAAAGAGAATTTTTGATGTGGAATGCTACCTAGCATAATTCATAATGCAATTTTCTTTCATTGTGGCATGAATGTTCAGATCCAAGTAATACAAAATAAAAGTTCATATTGACATAAGAAATAGTAATACTTCAAGCATACCAAGCAAGTAATCATGTCTTCTCAAAATAGCATGGCCAAAAGAAAGTTATCCCTACAAAATCATATAGTCTGGCTATGCTCTATCTTCATCACACAAAGTACTTAATCATGCACAACCCCAATGACGAGCCAAGCAATTGTTTCATACTTTAATAATCTCAAACTCTTTCAACTTTCACGCAATACATGAGCGTGAGCCATGGACATAGCACTATATGTGGAATAGAACGGTGGTTGTGGAGAAGACAAAAAAGGAGAAGATAGTCTCACGTCAACTAGGCGTATCAACGGACTATGGAGATGCCCATTAATAGATATCAATGTGAGTGAGTAGGGATTGCCATGCAACAGATGCACTAGAGCTATAAATATATGAAAGCTCAACAAAAGAAAACTAGTGGGTGTGCATCCAATTTGCTCGCTCACGACCTAGGGCATTTTTAGGAAGACCGTCATTGGAATATACAAGCCAAGTTCTATAATGAAAAATTCCCACTAGTAAATGAAAGTGACAACATATGAGACTCTCTATCATGAAGATCATGGTGCTATTTTGAAGCACAAGTGTGGAAAAAGAGATAGTAGCATTGTCCCTTCTCTCTTTTTCTCTCATTCTTCTTTTTTTCTTTTTTTTCTTTTTGGCCGTCTCTTTTTTTGGCCTTTTTTTCTTTTTTTTCTTTTTGCAAAGTCTGAAGTCTCATCCCGACTTGTGGGGGAATCATAGTCTTCATCATCCCTTCCTCACTGGGACAATGCTCTAATAATAAAGTTCATCACACTTTTATGGATTTACAACTCAAAGCTAGAACAAGATATGACTCTAAGTGAATGCCTCCGGCGGCATACCGGGATATGCAATGAATCAAGAGCGACATGTATGAAGAATATGATGGTGGCTTTGCCACAAATACGATGTCAACTACATGATCATGCAAAGAGCAATATGACAAAAGTAATGTGTGTCATATGAACGGAACGGTGGAAAGTTGCATGGCAATATATCTCGGAATGGCTATGGAAATGCCATAATAGGTAGGTATGGTGGCTGTTTTGAGGAAGGAGTATGGTGGGTGTATGGTCCCGGTGAAAGTTGCACGATACAAGAGAGGCTAGCAATAATGGAGGGGTGAAAGGAGTGCGTATAATCCATGGCCTCAACATTAATCAAAAGAACTCATATACTTGTTGTAAAAATTTAGAAGTCATCAAAAACCAAAGCACTACACGCATGCTCCTAGGGGGATAGATTGGTAGGAAAAGACCATCGCTCGTCCCCGACTGTCACTCATAAGGAAGACAATCAATAAATAAAATTGTGCTCCAGCTTCATCACAAAGTGGTTCACCATACGTGCATGCTACGGGAATCACAAACTTCAACACAAGCATTCTTTAAAAGCATAATCACCCAACTAGCATGACTTTAATATTACTACCTCCATATCTCAAAACAATTATCAAGCATCAAATTGATCATAGCATCCAATTCACTTTCTATGATAGTTTTTATTATACCCAACTTGGATGCTCATCATTCTAGGACCAAATTAAAACCATAGCAAATACCATGCTGTTCTAATAGACTCTCAAAATAATATAAGTGAAGCGTGAGAGACTAGCAATTTCTATAAAGTTAATCCACCACCATGCTCTAAAAGATATAAGTGAAGCACTAGAGGAAAAACTATCAAGCTCAAAAGATATAAGTGAAGCACATAGAGTATTCTAGCAAATTCTAATCAAATAGGCTTCTCCAAAAAGGTGTGTTACAGCAAGGATGATTGTGGTAAACTAACAAGCAAAGACCAATATAATACACGACGCTCCAAGCAAAACACATATCATGTAGCGAATAAAAATATAGCTCCAAGTAAAGTTACCAATGAACGAAGACGAAAGAGGGGATGCCTTCCCAGGGCATCCCCAAGCTTAGGCTTTTGGCTATTCTTGAATGTCTTGGGGTGCCATAAGAATCCCCAAGCTTAGGCTCTTGCCACTCTTTATTCCATAGTCCATAAAAGCTTTACCCAAAACTTGAAAACTTCACAACACAAAACTCAACAGGAAAACTTATAAGCTCCGTTAGTGAAAGAAAACAAAACCACCACATAAGGTACTCCAATGAACTCATTCTTTATTTATTTTTGTGTTAAACCTACTGTATTCCAACTTCCTTATGGTTTATAAACTAATTTATTAGCCATAGATGCATTGAAATAAGCAAACAACACACGAAAAACAGAATTTGTCAAAAACAGAACAGTCTATAGCAATCTGTAACTAACGCAAACTTCTGAAACTCTAAAAATCCTACCAAAATAGTAAGTATTGGACAACTTGTTTATTGATCAGCATAAAAAAGAATCAATGCAAAAGCTCTTTTCTGTGATTTATTGAATTGTTTCTCGTGAGCGCAAAGGTTCTGTTTTTCAGCAGAATCAAATCAACCATCATCATAGTTTATCCTATAGGTTCTACTTGGTACAAACACTAAACAAAAGATAAAAACATATCTAAACAGAAAGTAGAAACAAAATTTAACACTAAACAGGAATAAAAACAAAGAACATAAAGAAAATTGGGTTGCCTCCCAACTAGCGCTATTGTTTAACGCCCCTAGCTAGGCATAAAAGCAAGGATAGATCTAACGAGTGCCTTCTTTGGCACTTGATTCATAAGTAGCACACATGATAGATTCATAAGGTAATTTGATTTTCTTTCTTGGAAAGTGCTCCATGACTTTCTTTAAAGGAAATTGGAATTTAATGTTCCCTTCCTTCATATCAATAATCGCACCAATCGTTCTAAGGAAAGGTCTACCAAGAATAATAGGGCAAGAAAGATTGCAATCTATATCAAGAACTATAAATTCTACGGGCACCAAATTTCTATTAGCAACAATAAGAACATCATTGATCCTTCCCATAGGCTTTTTAATGGTGGAATCCACAAGGTGCAAATTTAAAGAGCAGTCATCAAGATAATGAAAATCTAGGATATCACATAAAGTTTTCGGAATTGTGGAAACACTAGCACCCAAATCACACAAAGCAAAACACTCAAAATCTTTAATTCTAATCTTTATAGTAGGTTCCCACTCATCATTAAGTTTTCTAGGTATAGAAACTTCCAAATTAAGTTTTTCATCATAAGATTGCATCAAGGCGTCAACAATACACTACTAGGAAAAGGCCTACTAATGGCGCACCTAATTTGGCCATTAATGGCGCATCAGTGGTGCGCCATTAGTGCCACGCCATTAGTATATTTTACTAATGGCGCACCACTAGTGCGCCATTAGTATCTGGTATACTAATGGCGCACCACTGGATGCGCCATTAGTATATACAACAGTGCGCCATTAGTATGCCTCCCAGGGGGGCATGTATACCCAGGTGCTTTGGCATACTAATGGCGCACAACAGCAAGATGCGCCATTAGTAACTTCGGCATACTAATGGCGCACTATCTAATGATGCGCCATTAGTATCCTTTGGCATACTAATGGCGCACTGTGGTGTGATGCGCCATTAGTATGAATATTAGGGGTTTTTTTTATTTTTTTATTTTCTGTTTTTTGCACAGGTTACAAAATGTATAATTGGACAAAATATAGACAGCACACATCAACAACAGATTCATCGAATACAATAGAAGATTAGTCTCTGAATACAATTCATCATATTAGTCTCCGAATTGAAAAGACCGAACAAAGATAGAACATTATATTACAAGTCTCGAGACCGCGAGTAGCGAGTTTGTCTTCACATTACAAGTCGATATCGATCATCTAAACTACCATCACATAGAAGAGAGCTGCGGTCATCACGATGAGCATCATCACGATGAAACTCGTCTTCATCCGGTTCCTCCAACGCTCCCTCCCCTCTCCCGCTAGATAGCGGGCGTATCTAGATTCGGCCTCGGCCCTAGTGGTGTACCCTTTGTAACTGTTACCGCTGAATCGGTGAACCTGTCTCCGACACTCCTCCCAGTCGTCGTAGACTCCGGGAACCTTACCCTTGTACACGACATACGTCGGCATCGCTATGCACTAGCCAAACGAAACGTTAGTACCAATTCACAGACAATACATAAGCAATATATAAGTATGCAACAGAACGATCGGAAGAGAAAAGCAAGACATTAATAGCATCGATTACATCTAAGTTGAACGACTCTCGAAACCAAAGAGACATACTACAAGTTCATTAAAGTTTAATTACAACATGAGCCAATCGATGTTTCAGAACTAGACACAGCATCACTGCTTTCGACTCGACTCAAGGGACCGGAGCGTGGATGAAGCCGCCGTCTATCGTGGGAGTCATGAAAGAACGGGCGTTGTCAGCCTGCATTTGTAGCATTGTGTCGATGTCACTGTTGGACGGTTGATTTCTGAGGTAGAACTGCCCCGAGGTACGAAGGACATCTTGATGGATGATTTCCGCAAACTCCGACTGGATGCGGAAGAATTCTTGTCGGAGGTCCGCGTCCTGGATTGCCGACACGCTCTTTGCCTAATCTTTGAGTTTACTCGGTAGCAGAAGTTGATGATGGTCCCGTACGATCGCCCGCATGTGATGGATGGCATAGTAGGCACCCTTCTGACGGCCAGGCAGCTGCTTGACGCAGCAGAACGTCGTATTGTAGGAGAACACGTGCTTGTTGTACTTACGAATAGGCCTGGTGAAGGTGCCTCCAGATTTGGCGTAGCCGGGGAGAACATCATCAAGAACCTTCTTGACATTTGTGTGGTCTACATTCGACTGACGGTCCGGGTCGAAATACGTGGCCATGGAATATTTGGGGCTTAGGAGGATGAGCGTGCAATGTGTGTCACTACAGAAAACACGGAATTTTAAAAGAAAAACGATCGAAATCTAAGAATTCATATGTTACGCGCCGGTTGAGGGGAGGACTTACTCGGGAAAGTAAGGCACGAGGAAGTTATCCTTATCTTGGTTTGCTAGAATGACGCCTTCGAGGTAAGAACTCGCGACTTGCCGGTCCCCAGCGCTGCCCAAGATCTTGGCACGCATGTAGAAGGGGTCGACTATCACGATGTCCGGGGTCTTGTCGCGAATGATCCGCATCTCCATACTCAGTGAAAATAGCCGAACGAATGTGTAGTGCAGCGGATGAAGGTTCATCATAGCGTGGATGTCATCAAACCGCAGGACGACCGTACGCCCGATGGAGTTATCCACAAAGCCCTTGCCCTCTGGCACCTTGGCCGCGAAAACCGGGTATGCCACATCCTTCTCTCTGAGACGCCGCTTCTCCAAAGAAAGAACACTGTCATGCAGACTCCGCATAGCACCGGTTGCAGCATTGAGCATATTTGTCGGTAGCATCGCCCTACCCGCCACATGCACCCTCCTCGAGATATCCTCAGGTGAAGGTGGCCCGTCCTGAGCACGGATCGTACTCGGTGCCGGCTGGCTCGCACCCTTGTTAGTCTTTCTTTTGCGTGCCTTCTTCTTCTCCTGTAATGGGACCGAGTTCTGCTCACAGACCGCCTTCTTGAGTGTGTTTGGGCTGATAATATTTCGCACCTCGCCTATCTGAGGCTCGGTGAAGTCGGCAGCTGGAGGCGTCTCCTGAGAGCTGAACGGCAGACGACGCCTGTTGCAACTTGGCTTCTCCGCGGTACCAGCTAGATCGCGCACGTCTTTTGTTGGGTTGGGTTCTTGAGAAGGAGCCCCCATGAAGTCGCCATCGTACCCATGTTCGGCAAAGTACTGATCGACGTTGCCAAATGTATCGTCGTCGTAGTCGTTCTGATCCTGTGCCATATGCATGTTTGGATCCAGTGGCATAGGGATGTCCGGCACCGTTGCGGCGGTCTTGCCATGGGGCCGACTTGGCGCCGGCACGACTGGCGGTGTTGTCTTTGGGGTGGTGTCCCCCGCCCCCAAACGAATCTGGCTCTTTGGCCAAAGCAGGGGCCAGCTCAGGCAGGCGCTGAGGGTCATCACGTCATCATCGTCGGCCCCGACGGGTCGAATCGGAGGTAACAACTCGTCGCAGCCTGGCAGCACCCGAACCAGTTGAACCCTAAACAAGTTGGGTGGCATCTGGGTACCGTGGAACAAGGGGTTGCCCGGTTGAACGATTTGGCCCTTGGCGACATCGACCAACTCGTTGTTCACGAAGTGCAGGAGAGTGCACGGAACGTCGGCGGCGCCCTGCGAAAACATGTAGGGCGTCAGGGATGCCCAGTCAAAGGCAAGGAGATGAAGTCCTCGGCCGAGAGAGGCTTAATTAGTTACCGTGATGATGGCGTCGAGCTCGGCTAATGTCGAGGCACCGCCAACGGCGGGCGTGCAGTTGACGGAGGGGCCGCTTGCTGCAGAGGTGCCGGCCGGCGTACACCCGGGTGCATTAAGCTCCCGTGCCGGCGTCAGCGACACCAATGCCGCCTCCGCCGGAGACACCAATGGCCCTGCCATCGCATTCTGCGAGTTGCTGGCCGTGAAGCTAGGAATCGGGGGCGGCCCCTGTTGGCCGCCCGCAATCCACGCACTCAACCCCTGGATCAAGGTAAGCACAATGGCGGTGATTGTCGCTCCGAGTCATTGTTCCACTTGCTCTTGGACAATCTCCGGAATCCGCGCCACCTGTGCCTTGAGTTCTTGAAACTCGCGCGCCTGGCTTTCCGAGCTGGTCTTTTTCTCCTTCCGCACACCAGCGGTATAGTATGACCCCCATTTTGTGGACAAGCCTTTGCCGGCCACACGACCAGCTGACGTCGGCTTACTGAGCTTATCCTTGTTCTTCATTACATTCAACGCCCTATTTAGAGTGGTGTCCCAAGGGTTGCTCGTAGTCGACCCCGCGCTACTGCTTTCAGTCGCCTGCGGAAGGAATGTGAACCATTTAGAAATTTGGCTTCATTAATTAGAATGCAACCATATGGAGCTAATTACGCGGGGGTGTATTCCTTACCAGAACAAGCTCAAGCGCCCTGGTCTTCGGATCCGTGGTAAGCTCCTTTGTTATCGGGTCCTCCTTGTACCGGGCCCTGACAAAGTTCCTGGTCTGCTTGTTACCGCTGTATTTCTCGAAGCGGGGCGGTAGGCCTTGCTCGGCACGCTCCGCGTCCTCCTTGTCCCATATAGGCTCCGCCACTCTGTAACCGCCGGGACCGAGTTTGTGTTCCCCTAAGTTCAGCTCCCGCATTTCTTTCCCCCACTGACTTGATTGGGAGTTTGTGGTGCTCGAGCAATTGATCTTGAAGTCGTTGTAGTCATCTTCGGTGATCGAAGGATTTTTCTCCTTGATCTTCTCATAACTCTCACCTTTCTCGATCATTCTCTTCACATTGCTTTTCCAAGTAGACAGGGCCTTGCTCATCTTCGTGAGGGCAGCATTGTTCACTTTATTCCCTTTGAGGCTTGTGTTTTCAAAAGCAGCGGGGAACTTGTATCGTTCGTGCAGCTTCGTGAAGAGGAGGTTGCGCAAATTCCCTCGGTCAGGATGCCTCAGGTTCTCGGTGTTGATCGAGACGGTGCTCCGGAGAATGCACCCGAGCTGAAGCGAGTACCCCTTGACTATTCGTTCGGGCGCCGTTGGATTCCCGTCGGAGTCCACTTCAGTAACTTCCTCCTTGAGGGTGCGGAGCACGGTCGGGCGCCGGTCCTTCCGTTGCCTCTTCTGTTGGCTGCCATCTGTGCGTGCGCCGCCATCATCAGTGGTGGCATCCTCGGCGGCACCATCAGTGGTGGCATCAGTAGGGTCATCCTCGGCGGTACCATCAGTGGTCTCAGGATCGGTGGGGAAGGCGGCGTCCTCATACAAGTGAGGTTGTTCCTCCATCTCCTGGGACAGCTCCCAGAATGCCTTGCCGCCCGAACCACCGGCTTGATCGGTGTTGGCCATGTTTCTCTCTAAATAGGAATAAAGTTTGGTCAAAAAGTTGGTTATTGTCAAGGAACAAGATCATGGTCTCATCATTTAGGGTTTGTCGACACCGAGGCATCCTAAAAGCTAAGCTTTTATCATTGAGGGTTTTTCGACGCCGAGGCACCCTAAAAGCCTAAGCTTTCATCATTAGTCACAAGTACCCCATATGTCCTATTTTTAGCAAAGTCATGCTAAAATTCACGGAAAATTTCAGCATGACCTTTGCTGAAAATAGGACATATGGTGTACCCGAATTTGCTGGAACGGAAATTAATCGACATTCCAGCAAACTCAAGGGCCTCTCGGGTGGACAAGAAAAAAAAAGCCTCCATCACAACAAAGCAAATCATTGCATGGGCATACAGATGCTGAAGTAAGAACGCCAGAAGTAGCATTAAACCATTTCCACAGTACTATGGTGATTTGAGATCATCTATTTATGTTCGCAAAGAGTAGTTTATGATCTAAGACTAAAAGGAAATGCACCAGCAGTACTAAATTGTCGGTCAGTCTCCAAAACTGATCCCAGCATTTTAAACAGTCCCTAGCAAGAACACAAATGTGGAAGCAAGTCAATCGCACAACATAAGAAACAAATTGGCAGCTACTGGCTAGAGCTAGTATTATGTTATCATGTTTTCCGAACAGATTATAGGAACCTCAAATATATGACGTTTTGCAAATGGAGATTATAAGGAACACCGACATTCGGCAAGTTCACGGGTTACTACATTGTATATATGAGACTGAAAACATCAGTTTCGGAGAGATGAACTAGATAATAAAATTAGAAGATGAACTTGTAATAGTTTCACGAGGTTTGGTTGGACACTGTAAGTACACTTTCTACCTAACATCGTTCAAAACACAGAGTAATCTACTTGCAGAACAGTATGAGAACTTCCAATTTTTTTGTATATCATCATCATTTTTCATAAATAACTTTGCTTGATATGTCACCTTGGTTCAAATTAATGGAGGTTTGGGCTCTCTGATTTACTGGTTGTTGGTTGACTACTCTTTTCAATCAGATTTCTTGCGTCAAACTGGAGATAAACCTTTTCCATTAACAAAGGAATCTTGCCAGACTAAAGAAATCGTCAAATACCACCCGCTAACAAGAAAAGGAACAACATCTGAAGTTTTAAACACAAACAAGGAAAAGGGGTAGCATTTCAGTTTCTCAAAATGTTCAAGAACAGAGTACTGAACATTAGGTTTGACATCTGCATCGTCTTTCAACACAACCTACACATTCCAAACTGTAAGAAACTGAAAAGCACTTACTTAAATTTGTATGACCAGCCACCTACAACTGTATGACCAGCCACCTACAACTATCATCAAACAGCAAGGGGACAGACACCACTGCAACTACTAGGCAAATCAACCACTGCAACTACCAGTACGTGTACCTCCACCATTTACAGCACAAAATAAAACAAAACTAAAGCCTAACACACCTACAATTAGGGGAGAAAAACAACCGCAAAGCTCCTAGAACCCGCAACTACAAGCTCCAACACAACTCAGGCGAGCAGATCATGTATTTGACTGGACAGTGCACAACACAACAAATCAGCAAGCAATGAATTGAAGCTAACCCTAAATCAGAGGTTGGGGAATTGGAAAATGGTACCTCAAATTAGGCTGAGCCGAGTGCCTGAGTGAAGACCGGGCGGTGGGCGGCTGCGGTCGGGGCAGGGCAGCAAGGTTGCGGCCACGGGCGGTGGCGTGGCTGGCGCCGAGCGCTGGGCAGGCCGAGGGCGAGACGGAGAGACAGGCGGCGGGGCGGCGGCGTCGGGAGAGGAAAGGGCGGCGTCGCGGCGTTGGGGCGTCGCGGCGGAGACGAGGACGACGGGGCGGCGTCGCGGCGTCGGGGCAGCGTCGAGGCGGCGGGGCAGCGGCGTCGGGGCGGCGTCGAGGCGGCGGGGCAGCAGCGTCGGGGCGGCGTCGAGGCGGCGGGGCAGCAGCGTCGAGGCGGCGGGGCAGCGGTGTTGGGGAAGGGGATCGAGGGCGAGGGCGAGGAAGAGAGAGGGGATAGCTAGGTGGGCCGCCGGGGAGGAACTATGGATGGGGGCGGCACAATACTAATGGCGCACCACACCTCGGTGCACCATAAGTACATCCACACTAATGGCGCACCTCACCCTGGTGCGCCATTAGTAATTTTTTTTCTGCTGAAGCCAACAGGTTATATTCCACCTGACCTGATCCACATCAAGCTCCCTCTACTAGCTCGACTGGTCAGCAACCAGTTCTCACACTAGGAGGTCCTGGGTTCGATTCCCAGGCTCCACAATTTTTTTTTTCATTTAAAATGCTGTTTGATACTTATTTGTGTTTAAATATGTTCAAGCTTGTTTAAATCATAACAGTGATATTTTTTTTATAAGACAGTGATGCCGGTGGAGCGGGGGAGGGTGCGGGGGGTCGGCGGCGGCGATTGAGTAGGGGAGGGGTGTGCGGGGGGTCGGCGGCGGCGGTTGAGTAGGGGAGGGGTGTGCGGGGGGTCGGCGGCGGCGGTTGAGTAGGGGAGGGGTGTGCGGGGGGTCGGTGGTGGCGGTTGAGTAGGGGAATCGAGGGTGCGGGGGGTCGGCGGTGGCGGCCGGTGGACCGGGGGGTGCTCGGCGGCGAGGGGGACCGGATCTGGCGAGGTGGGATAGCGATCGAGATGGAGGGGGATCGAGATCGAGTGTCCATGAAATTTTAAAATATTGATGATAGTTCAAAAAGTGCCCATGAAATACAATCGAGAAATGAAGGCTACGATTTAAATACAATCGATCTTAGCTAGCTATCTGTTCACATTCTTCTTGCCCTTCTTTTTCGCAAATGGAGTTCTTCTGTGGAACGGACGTCCTTTAGGTAGGGTGGTCCTGCTTCTTCTTGTGGTGTATGCTGCTACTTCATCATCGTCGTCATGTTCGATCCTCGGGTCGCCGTACTTGTCGAAGTCTTGCTCATTGGCTACTCCATCCATTCCGATGATCTTCCTTTTGCCTCTCCTCACGGCAACACGACTGGGCTTTGGCGGGTCGGTAATGAAGAAGCATTGGTCCACTTGGGAAGCCAGTACCCATGGCTCATTTTTCGCGGTGACGTTTGCGCCCGCGGTCTTGGATTTGGCTTCGGGTATAACCATGGTGGTGAAATATCGGTCTTCTTTTAGGACGCTCTTGGCCCATCTGACACGGAACATCGGCACCTTCTCTCCAGCGTAGCTCAGCTCCCAGATCTCCTCGATCCTTCCGTAGTATCTGTCCTTGTCCTTACCGGTGTAGGATTCCATCGTTACCCCGGAGTTCTGATAACCATCGCTCTTCATGTCCTTGTCCTCGGTGTAGAATGTGTAGCCGTTGATATCGTACGCCTCATAGGTCATCAGGTTGTGCTCGGCGCCCTGTGACAAGGCGAATATGAGTTGTTCTTCCGCGGAAGAATCCTCATGTAAAGGGTACGACAGAAGCTTCTGCTTGAACCAACGCGTGAAACATGAGTTGTGCTCTTTGAGTATATCTCCGTCCGTCCTCTGTTGGCCTCGGTCATTGTACGTCTTCTCAATAAAGGTTTTGTGCTCTACCACCCAAGGATCGACCACGTCTATGTGTTGTAGCGCGACTAGGTTTGCTCTTTCAAAGTCGGCGAGTCGACCCTCGAAGTCGACATGCATTTCGCGGCGACCCTCACGGTGACCCCATCCAGCGAGCCTGCCGAGGTGCCTGTTGACGGGCAGACCAACGGGGTTCTCGATGCCTAGATAATTCGTGCAGTAGGAGATGCACTCTTCGGTCAGAAAGCCCCTGGCTATACTTCCCTCTGGACGTGACATGTTCCGAACGTATCCTTTGATGACACCATTCATCCTTTCGAACGGCATCATGCTGTGCAGGAACGTCGGCCCGAGTTGGATGATATCCTCCACGATATGGACCAGCAGATGCACCATAACATCGAAGAATGCGGGCGGGAAGTACATCTCAAGCTCGCATAGTATCACCACGATCTCTTCCTGTAGCCTTCTGAGTTGCCTCACGCCAATCGACTTCCGAGAGATGACGTCGAAAAAGTTGCATAGGCCAAATAGCGTTTCACGGACGTGCGCGTCCATGATCCCACGGATTGCAACTGGAAGTATCTGCGTCATCAGCACGTGACAGTCGTGAGACTTCATCCCGCTGAACTTCTGCTTCGCTGGGTCTAGGTATCTGCTTATCTTCCCCGCGTAACCGTAAGGAAGTTTTACTCCTAGGAGGCAGGTGAAAAACTGCTCGATCTCCTCCTGACTTAGAGTGAAGCACGCGGGAGGGTAGTCATTTCCGGTCTTCTTGGCCTTTTTGCCTTTGCGACGACTTTCTGTGTCCTGCTTCGCCTCATCATCATCATCATCATCATCATCATCATTAGCGTGAAGCTCCTGCCTGATGCCCATTGATTTCAAGTCTGCCCTTGCTTTCGGCCCATCTTTGGTCCTCTCTGGCATGTTGAGCAGGGTACCAAGCAGACTCTCGCACACGTTCTTCGTGATATGCATGACATCAAGGCTGTGAGGCACACGGTGGATCTTCCAGTACGGCAAGTCCCAGAAAACAGACCTCGTTTTCCATACCTTCAGCAGCGGCTCTGGCGCCTTTCGCTTCTTTCCCGGCTCTGGCGCCTTTTGCTTCTTTCCCGGCAGTGGGCAGTCTTTCCAATTTTTCAACAGCTTGTCTATTTCCTCGCCGCTCCTCGTACACGGGCGTTTTCGGGGTTCGGTTTCACCATCGAACAGATCCTTGCGTTTCCTCCACGGGTCATCGTCGCGAAGCCACCTTCGATGTCCCATGAACACGGTTTTCAAAGACCCGGGATCTCTATCTAGCTGGCGATACGTTGTGTCATCCATGCACCTTACGCATCCAGAAAATCCGTGGACTACCTGCCCCGCGAGATATCCGTAACCGAGATAGTCGTGCACCGTCGTGAGCAGTGCGGCTCTCATAGGGAAATATTCTTTCTCTGCGGCGTCCCACGTATTGGCTGGCGTTTTCCACAGCGTGTCAAGCTCCTCTTTCAGCAGCCCCAGATACAGATTGATGTCGTTCCCTGGTTGTTTCGGCCCTTCAATTAGCATACTCATGTGAATGTACTTCCTCTTCATGCACAACCAGGGGGGAAGGTTGTACATCCACACAAACACAGGCCAGGTGCTATGTGTGCTTCTCTGGCTGCCAAACGGATTGACTCCATCGGTGCTCGCGCCCAGCACAATGTTCCTTGGATCGTTCCCAAATTCTGGGTATTCGAAGTTCAACGCTTGCCACTGGCTCGCATCCTTAGGGTGACTCAGCATCTTGTCTTTTTTATCTATCTCCGGATCATTTGCGTCATCTTCTCGCTTCTTCTCCTCCCTATCCGCGTGCCAACGCAGGAGCTTTGCTACCTTAGGGTCCGCGAAATACCGCTGCAGACGAGGAGTGATCGGAAAGTACCACACCACTTTTCGAGGAGCTTTCTTCCTCTTCTTGTATCGAGTGACGCCGCACACCGGACATATGGTAGACTCCGCGTGCTCGTCCCGATAAATGATGCAATTGTTCATGCACACATGGTATTTCACGTGCGGTAAATCGAGAGGACACACGATTTTCTTCGCCTCCTCCAAACTGGTCGGGCACTTGTTCCCCTTGGGAAGACGTTCGTGCCAGAATGACATGTTCTCGTCGAAGCATGCGTCGGTCATTTTGTGTTTTACCTTCATCTCCAGAGCCATGAGCGTTACTTTCAGGCGGGTATCCTCGGGCCTGCATCCTTCATACAATGGAGTAACCGCGTCTAACTCAAGTTGATCCATCTTGGCTTTCTCTCGGGCGGCAGCTCTTGCGTTATCCGTCTGCTTGAGAAGCAGCTCTTGAATATGAGGGTCCTGCACCCAGCCCATCGATGGTCCAGCGTCGTCTGCTCCGCCGGCATCATCATCTTCATGATCATGCCCGTCGTCTGCTCCGGCATCTTCCTCATCATCATGTCCTGCATCTTCTACATGATGACTGTGTACAGCATCACCGTCGTGATCATCTCCTGGGGATTCTTCGTCTTCTCGCCCGCCCGAGCCGCGGTGGTTGTCTTGCTGCCCTTCCTCATTTCTTGCCCGGCCCCCATGGACGACTTCGTAGTCATCTTCATCACCTTGCCACCGATAGCCATCCATGAAACCACGCAAGAGCAGGTGGTCCCGCACCTGCCCGGAATCTGGGTCCGCAATAAGGCTCTTCAGCTTGCATCTTCGACACGGACATCTTATCTCCGTCTCGTTCTTTTGAAGCATCTCGGCCTTCGCGGACCTCAAAAACCTATTCACGATGCCTTCGGTCATCGTGCGGACCATGGTCGCCTGCGGGGTAGAGCAAAACGATATTTTAGAACCAAGAAAATTTTTGGCATGACTTTCCCTAAAAATAGGACCAAAAAGAATGCTTAATGCCAAAATTCTCGCCGAAACGGAAATGAATCAACATTCCGGCAAAATATTGGCAACTATCGCATTTCAAATACCGGTACACCTCCAAACACAAACACATATGCAACACCACAAACATATGCAACACCACGAACATACATAGATCTAGCTAGGCCATAAAAAGTGCATGTGCACATTGTTGTAGGGAGAACAACATAAATATAGCTTCCCCCCTTACTTACCTATCAAAACAAGGTAATTTAACCACTTAATTTGAATGAATCTATGGTGGAAATGAGGTGAAAAAGAGGAGGCACCCGAGACAAGGAGGAGGCGGTGGAGAGAATGAAGTGGGGGGAAAGTGAGTGTGGGTAGGAGAGGTTGTCCAAAATATCTTGTTGCTGCCCACTTACTAATGGCGCACCAACCACAAATGCGCCATTAGTAATCCAGGTTACTAATGGCGCACCTTCTGGTGGTGCGCCATTAGTAGTTTTGCAAAAAAAAAAACATACTAATGGCGCACTGCTCCAGAGTGCGTCATTACTAGTTTAAACTAGTAATGGCGCACGGTGGAGAAGTGCGCCATTAGTAGTTTTGCAAAAAAGGAATAAAAAATATAATAAAAAAACAACATTAGTGGCGCACTTTCCGACAGGTGTGCCATTACTAGTTACAACTAGTAATGGCGCACTTCGTCTAGATGCGCCATTAGTATGTTTGGACAGGCGCACTAGTTCAATTTTTTTTGATACTAATGGCGCACCTTGGGCCAGGTGCGCCATTAGTAGTTTCAACACTAATGGCGTAGCAGAAGGTGGTGCGCCATTAGTATATACTAATGGGGCACCGCCTGTCTGGTGCGCCATTAGTGTCAATCCCATCTATAGCCCTTTTTCTAGTAGTGATATGTTTGGTAAAAGCTTTGTTTTGACTATAAGCATGAGGAGAATTAACAACAGATTGCAACAAGGAAATACAACCTTTTAAAGAGCAATTATCATAATCAAATTCCTTGAAATCCGAGATAGTAGGTTCAACATTATTAGAAGTTGAGGATTCTCCAATCTCTCTTTTACCAAATTTAGCATTAAGATCTAAAGACTCCGAATTTTTGGGACGCCTTCTAGGCAAAGTTGATTCATCATCAGTCCCATAATCATCAAAATTCATATTGCAAAACATAGATCTAATAGGAGATGCATCAATAACTTTAAGATCCTCATCATTATTTTCATGTAGATTAGAAGAACACGCTTTTATAAAGCTTTCTTTTTTAGCATGCAATTTAGTGGTTCTTTCCTTGCACTCGTCAATGGAGATTCTCATTACTTTGAGAGACTCATTGATATCATGCTTAGGACAAGAGGATCCAAGTTTAAGAGAATTAACATCAAGCGAAAGTCTATCAACGTTCCTAGCCAAATCGTCAACTTTGAGCAATTTTTCTTCAAGCAAAGCATTAAAATTCTTTTGAAAAATCATTAATTCTTTCACACTATTCTCAAAATCAGAGGGCATCTCATTAAAATTACCATAAGAATTATAGTAGGAATTTCCATAATTATTAGAGGGATTACTAGGGAACGGTCTAGCATTAAAATTTCCTCTATAAGCATTGTTTCCAAAATTATTCCTACCAACAAAATTCACATCCATAGATTCATTATTATTCTCAATCAAAGAAGACAACGGCATATCATTGGGATCAAGAGGAGTATTTTTAGTAGCAAACAACTTCATAAGTTCATCCATCTTTCCACTCAAAACATTGATTTCTTCTATAGCATGCACTTTTTTACTAGAAGATCTTTCGGTGTGCCATTGAGAATAATTAGCCATAATATTATCAAGCAATTTTGTAGCATCTCCTAATGTAATTTCCATAAACGTGCCTCCCACGGCCAAATCTAAGAGATTTCTAGAAGCAAAGTTCAAACCGGCATAATTTTTTTGTATGATCATCTATAAATTCAAACCATGAGTAGGGCAATTGCGAAGCATCAATTTCATTCTTTACCAAGATTGGGCAACATGCTCATGATCAAGTTGTTTAAAATTCATAATATCGTTCCTAAGAGTGATGATCTTAGCGGGAGGAAAATACTTAGAGATAAAAGCATCTTTGCACTTGTTCCAAGAATCAATACTATTTTTAGGCAAAGGCAAAAACCAAACTTTAGCATGATCTCTAAGTGAAAATGGAAATAACTTCAATTTGACAATATTGTTATCCGTATCTTTCTTCTTTTGCATGTCGCACAAATCAACAAAATTGTTTAGATGAGTAGCGGCATCTCCACTAGGAAGGCCGGCGAATTGATCTTTCATAACAAGATTCAGCAAGGCAGTATTGATTTCACAAGACTCAACATCATTAAGAGGAGCAATCGGAGTACTAAGGAAATCATTATTACTAGTATTCGAGAAATCACACAACTTGGTATTATCTTGTGCCATGGCAACAAATAATCCAACACACAAGCAAACAGAAAACGGCAAACAGAAAAAGGCGAGCGAAAAGAGAGGAGGAGATTGGGAAAGAGAGGGCGAATAAAACGGCAAGGGTGAAGTGGGGGAGAGGAATATGAGAGGCAAATGGCAAATAATGTAAATGCGAGGGAGATGAGTTTGTGATGGGTACTTGGTATGTCTTGACTTGAGCGAAGACCTCCCCGGCAACGGCGCCAGAAATCCTTTTTGCTACGTCTTGAGCTAGCGTTGGTTTTCCCTGAAGAGGAGAGGGTGATGCAGCAAGTGTAGCGTAAGTATTTCCCTCAGTTTTTGAGAACCAAGGTATCAATCCAGTAGGAGGCTCCTCAAATGTCCCACGCACCTACACAAACAAACTGAGAACTCACAACCAACACAATAAAGGGGTTGTCAATCCCTTCACGGCCACTTGCGAAAGTGAGATCTCATAGAGATAGTATGATAAGATAAATATATTTTTGGTATTTTATAATATAGATGCAAGAAAGTTAAGATGCAAATAAAAGTAGATTGAAAGCAAATATGATAAGAGATAGACCAGGGGGCCATAGGTTTCACTAGAGGCTTCTCTCGAGAGCATATGTATTACGGTGGGTGAACAAATTACTGTCAAGCAATTGATAGAAAAGCGAATAATTATGATGTTATCTAGGCATGATCATGTATATAGGAATCACATCCAAAACAAGTAGACCGACTCCTGCCTGCATCTACTACTATTACTCCACACATCGACCGCTATCCAGCATGCATCTAGAGTATTAAGTTCATAAGAATGGAGTAACGCATTAAGAAAGATGATATGATGTAGAGGGATAAACTCATGCAATATGATATAAATCCCATCTTGTTATCCTCGATGGCAACAATACAATGTGTGTCCTGCAACCCTTTCTGTCACTGGGTAAGAACACCGCAAGATTGAACCCAAAGCTAAACACTTCTCCCATGACAAGAAAGATCAATCTAGTAGGACAAACCAAACCGATAATTCGAAGAGACTTGCAAAGATAACTCAATCATACATAAAAGAATTCAGAGAAGATTCAATTAATAACCATAGATAAATCTGATCATAAACTCACAATTCATCGGATCTTGACAAACACACCGCAAAAAGAGATTACATCGAATAGATCTCCACAAGAGAGGGGGAGAACATTGTATTGAGATCCAAAAAGAGAGAAGAAGCCATCTAGATAATAACTATGGACCCGTAGGTCTGTGGTAAACTACTCACAACTCATAGGAGGGGCAAGGATGTTGATGTAGAGGCCCTCCATGGTCGATTCCCCCTCCGACAGAGTGTCGGCGAAGGCTCCAAGATGGGATCTCGCGGATACAGAAGATTACGGTGGTGGAAATTGTGTTTCGTGGTGCCCCTGGATGTTTTCGATCGGGGTCTGTAGGTATATATAGGAGGAAGAAGTACGTCGATGGACGCCCGAGGGGCCCACAAGACAGGGGGGCGCCCTCCTATCTCGTGGGGCCCTCGGAGCTTTCTTGACTTGCACTCCAGGCTCTCCGGATCAGATTTGTTCCAAAAATAACGCCCCCGAAGGTTTCATTCCGTTTGGACCCCGTTTGATATTCCTTTTCTTCGAAATACTGAAATAGGCAAAAAAATAGCAATATGGGCTGGGCCTCCGGTTAGTAGGTTAGTCCCAAAAATGATATAAATATGTAGAATAAAGCCCATAAGCATCCGAAACAGGTAATATAATAGCATGGCACAATAAAAAATTATAGATACATTGGAGACGTATCAGCTGCCTCGCCTCTCCCTCACCGGACGCCATCACGCCTCGCCGCCCTCGTCTCGTCAATGGCCGTGAGCAACCCCCCTGTGCCTCCCCTTACGACTCACTGCCGCATTCACCAAACCCCGCGGTCGCCGCTCGTTGCTACACTGTCCCGCCACATTGCTGCCACCCGAGGAACCCTCCCCGCACCTCCCCGGCCATGGGCTGCGACCCGCTCTAACCCTCCGCTTGTTGGCCGGCGCCGCGCCCACGCGCCCACGCGCCCGTGCGTTCGGGCGGGCGCCCACGCCTGCACCCGCGCGGCTGATACCTGCTCGCCCGGCACCCGCTAAACCCTCTATGGGCCACTGACCAAGGGGCCCGATGGCTACTTTTCTATAAAAAAATATTTTAAAAATAAAAATGATTAATTAGTTAATTAGGAAATTAATTAAGTTAATTAACCTTGCTTAATTAGCCTAATGGACTAATTAGTCAATTTAAACATGTTTAATTAACTAAGCCAATGGCAGATGGGCCCCGCTGCCCCCATTGACCAGCCAACCTAGTCAGAGTTGACTATTGACTCTGCTGACATCAGGATGACATCATGCTGGCGCAATAAGTCCCTTTTTGAGTTAAAGAT
The DNA here is from genome assembly GCF_018294505.1 of Triticum aestivum. Lineage (NCBI taxonomy): Eukaryota > Viridiplantae > Streptophyta > Magnoliopsida > Poales > Poaceae > Triticum > Triticum aestivum. The sequence goes on along the minus strand of NC_057795.1, from coordinate 63,449,556 downwards.
AATCCCAGAAATTGTTTAAATCTTTGAAAAATCATAGAAGATAATCCATAACTCAGATGAAAAAGTTTTATACATGAAAGTTGCTCAGAACAACGAGACGAATCTAAATACGCACTCCGTTCATTTGTCACATGCCCTTAGCATAGCGATCATGGAAATTTCCCCTTCACTCTGCCTGTCCGAAAATGCCAAACTTCGGGAAAACTTCCCGGATGTTATCACCCTTCGCCGATATTGTGTAGCACCGCACTAGAACATGTCTAGCTCTGCCTGTTGTCCTGTTATGCTCTTGCTTGCTATGTATTTACTGTTTACTCCCCCCTCTTCTCTTCGGTAGACCCCGTGATGGCTACCGATGCCGCTGTGATCGACGATGTCGACGACGACCCCTCCTTCTCGCCTAAGCAACCAGGCAAGCCCCCCCTTTGATCATCCCAATATCACCCATTCTATACCCTCATGCTTGCATTAGATTTTGCTACTGTTATTGTTTGCTCCTATTCTAATGCATAGCATGCTTTTGTACCTACTATTGTTAGCTACCTACTTATCCTAAACTGCTTAGTATAGGTTGGTTAGTGATCCATCAGTGACCCCCACCTTGTCCTTGTTGCCCGTGCTTCATCTTCGACGACTCGATCAACGTGATTGAGGACTAGAGCCTGACACCTAACATCACATCACGCCCCTTTAGTTGCTCGACTCTGCAGAGCTACTATCGAGTGCCAAGGGTGATCCCTCATAACGCACTCCTGATGATAATTTTGTAGTGTAGCTATTCGGTCGTGGTCATCGATGGTGGTTCCTCTTTCACCATTCTCGATACGGCTCTGTCGTGCAACACCTCAAGTGTGAACCTAGAGGGTGGTTCCTCTCACGTTCACCTTGATGATTACATCGAGTGGAATCTGCCGGGGGTGATTCCTGGGGTTTTCCCCTTGATGTTTGGACACACGGTTACCTTGACATTACTTGAGACCATTGATGAAGTCGGGTCGGCCCTGAGGGGTACCCGCGAGTTGATGTGAAAGTCAGGCGGGCCCGTAGAGCACCCAGCGAGTTTTCCACATGGCACGGCCGGGCAGTCTGAGCCCTTGCCGTAAGTCCATGAGACGTGCGATGGGGTCACCTTATTGTGAGTCTCTGCTTGTTTCCGCGAGCCCCCAATGCACTAACAGGTTTGGGTATTTGTTTTGAGTTGGCCTCTGGCCTTTACACACTAACTACCACGCAAGAATAGTTATGGGCCTCGACGTCGTAGTATCAGCCGAAGCTTTGTCAGACGTCCAGTTCAGCATCGCCGGCCTGTCGGGCCAGTGCCATCCATTACGAGGTGGTGCTCGTCCCGGCTCACCGCACAACGACCCAGAGTGCTGCGGGTGATGGGCCCAAGACCCCAGAGTGCTTAGGATGTAGACCGGCGGGGACCTCTCTGCTGAGCCTAGGTAGGGCTGCGACATGTTGATCTTCCGAGGCCGGGCATTGACCCAGAAAAGTGTGTCCGACCAGAGTGATCGAGCGTGTTGGAAAACGTGGTGCACCATGCAGGGAAGATTATCTATTAATAGCCGTGTCCATGGTAACGGACGTTCAGACTTATATCTTGATCGTATACAACTACAAATGGATACTTGAGATGTGTGGCTCCAAGATTGCTTTCCCACAGGGAGTCGGGGAAGGATCTCTGGGCATTAATGTTACAACATGCTTGTTAAGTATTAAGATGCTACTCTTTACTCTCCTACATGTTGCAAGATGCTCGGAGCTTCTTGAAGATGCTAGTCTTTGATAGGCTAGGCCTTCCCCCTCTATTCTGGCATTCTGCAGTTCAGTCCCCAGATGCAAACCTTCCTTTTTATACCAATGCATACTTAGTATAGATCTAATGCTTGCGAGTACTTTGGATGAGTACTCACGGTTGCTTTGCTATCCCTTCCCCCCTTCTTTCTTCTTTCTGGTTGATGCAACCAGATGTTGGATCCCTGGAGCCAGATGCCATCGCTGATGGATGCTACTACGTGGAGACCGCCGATGACCAGGAGTAGTTAGGAGGTCCCGGGCAGGAGGCCTTGCCTCTTCGATCGTGTTGCTTTTGTGGTAGCCTTCTTAAGGCATCCTTGTTTAACTTATGTCTGTACTCAGATATTGTTGCTTCCGCTGACTCTCTTGTGTATCGAGCTATGTATTCGAGCCCTCGAGGCCCCTGGCTTGTAATATAAAGCCTGTATTATTTTATTTGTGTCTAGAGTTGTGTTGTGATATCTTCCCGTGAGTCCCTAATCTTGATTGTACACATTTGCATGTATGATTAGTGTACGATTGAATCGGGGGCGTCACAAGTTGGTATCAGAGCCGACTACCTGTAGGATCCCCCTTTCCAACTCCTTGGACGAAGTTGAGTCTAGTCTTTTAAAAATTGTTTACTAACATGGCTGTGTGGCTTATGGGCCCACATCAACAATTGGGTGGTATTAGGATCTTTTATTCCTCGTCTATACTATGGGAATCTGATCTCTCTTCCATTCGGGTTAAATGGTTTTGCAAACTATAACTCTAGGTTCTCGTAAATACTTCTCCTAGAGAGCCCCTTCATTCCAGATGATGGCCCGCTTCACCAGAAGATTCTGAAGATACTCTCCGATGCTTTCTTGAGACCCTTGTGCCCTTCGCTGTTGCAATCCCTACCACTGATAAATCCTTATGCGTAACTACCTACGTTGTCGTTCATGCCTTCATCCCCAGTTGCTCTTGTTATTACAAGATGTCCTGAAATACTCTTTGTTGTTTCGAGGATCCTTTATGCTTACTGCCCTGCAGTCCTTGCCGCATGAATACCCCTTTGGATAATTACTCGCTCTTATCGAGTATCCATTCACCCGAGTTATTCTTATGCTTCATAAGATACTTGGTAATACAATCCGAGCTTTTGATGACCTCTGTTGCCTATTGCTCTAGAAAGTCTTACCTGCCTACACTCTAGTTAATTCCATATGCCTAGAAGTATCCATTGACGTCCTTTGTCATTATCATCTTGAGTCTTTCAATTTGATATGTCTGTGTCGCAATCATCAGTTGATCCTTATAGATTATCTTTCCGGCGCAGACGTCTTCCTGAACATGAGCTGGTTCTCGGCCAATTAGATTGCCATCGATTTTGCCCTAAGTCTATCCAACTTAACCATCCTTGGTCAGAGCGTTTGCTTCTGATCCCTTGATTTTGTAAATCGTAATTCCGTTACATTTGAACTTTGAATTAGTTAGTTGTTTCTATGATCTGATCTCCTTGCATTCTTTCTTCTTCTGATTGAGTATCGATGCTCACATCAGATCCCTGGTGGACCACCATATCCTTTGTTGGATTTTATCCAACAACGTCCCTCTTATTCAATCACCTTGTGAGCCTTTCCTCGGATACATAATGCCTTTGGTAAATTGTATCCTCTGCTTCCTCAACCATGCTATACTTTCGAGCTTGAGTTACTTATTCCTAAAGTTTGTGGTATATGTTCCTAAGATGTCTTGATGGGTTGAATCTATGTCTTCCCTAAATCTGTGTGAACTCGAATGTTATGCGGGTTATACTCTATTGGCTTTCCGTCAGGTGTAATTTCAACACTACAACTTCTTCGAATGCGAGAAGTGAATGCAAAGTTGTGCATTAGAGAAGTGGGAGTCGACCTTGAACCTTTGTGTTCATGCCCATGGACCCGATGTGGAACTTATCATGGAAGCTTCGTGTTATAATAATAATTCCCTTGTGATAAGTTCATCTATTATCTATGTTTGGTCCTTTGCAACCGTGGTTCCGACCATGATTGTTCTCCTTTGATTTCATTTCTCAGACAAGTTGAAGTACTTGTCTTCTGTAGATCTTTCCACCTGTCCAACCTCTATTCTGCTCTACCCTCGAGTATTGCCCTCTATTATCTCGAGAATATCATGGAACTACATAACATCTTATGAGTTCTTCACGAACTATTAATTCTCGCTGATTCCAAGTTTCTATGAGTTCTGAGTTGTTAGACACTCGAGAACGCCAATAACTGATTCGATGTCTACACTTTCCGTTCCATTATTTGGTTTAAACTTTCTTGTAACGTAACATATATGAGCAGTGATAATTCGCTGCTTATGTAAATGCCTCGATGTACAACTCTATCAGTAAGACCTTGTTACTATTGTTGATGATAATCCGGTAGCCACCGATGGACGAGAACTTTGCCTGTTGGTCTGCCTCGTTCAACGAGCAGGAAAATGCTTCTCTTCGTCCCTTGCCCTTGGTACCAATGTTGTCGCCAGCATAACTGACAGGCTATCCTCTGAGCTGCCTTGCTATCATGACCGTGCAAAATGTTAGGGCCTTCCTGTTTTAACCTACATGGTGGGCCCATAACCCACAGTTCCACGGGATCGAAACCTGACTCTCATGTACATCTCTGTCTTCCAAAGTTGTTCCTCACGCTTGGTTTTGTATGTAATTCATGAGCCACCTTCTTGTGATCTTTTCTGGTAGCAGATGCAATACTTGTTCTCGATGCTTTGAACCCCTTTCACACTTTGTTTCAGACATCGAACGATTGCCTACCCGGTTGAAGCCTCTTATTGCTCCTCCTTACCTTGCCCTTGATGACTTTCTTGAATTTCAACTCGAGAGACGCCTCTATGCCACGTTCATTGAGATAGCCCCAGGTACCTATCTTGTGTTGAGCTTCGTCCTTTCTGAGTCTTTTCCCCCTTACTCCACCCCTTAAATCTTGGGACGAGATTTCTTGTAGTGGAGGAGATTTGTAACACCCCAAGAATCATGCTACAGTAATCCCCTTCTACTGATGCCTTGTCATCATTGTTACTGTTGCTAATCTCACTTTGATTCTATTCCAGTCCGAATCTCAAATTCAAATTAAAGTCAAAATTCAAACTTTGCCAAAAATGAAACTAAAATGTTGATCATGTGAAAAATATGCACTTCTTAATATTGGTGGTGAACCAACATTTTTGCAGAGTGGTTTAATGCCCTAATCTATTTAAAGCATTTTTTTTTAACAAAATTAAAAAAGGAGAAAAGCCCTCCCCCCCTCAACAGGGCCGACTGGCCCAGCTTAGCCACCGCGCCCCCCTTGGGCCTCAACCCACCAGGCCGCCCACCAGGCCGGCCCACCCCCTGCCTACACCTACCCCTCCCCCGTGACCTGCCCCCCAAAAATATCTCCCCACGCTCCACCACTCCCCCCCACGATCCCCATCTCTTCCTGGTCTCTCTCTCTCTCTCTCTCGATCCCATTTGGATCAAGCCCACCAGCGCCCCCCACTCAATCTCGACGCCGCCTCGCCTTCCTCGACACCTCCCCATCGCCACCTGCTCCGTCCCGCCATCCGCTGCCTGGAGCTGCCCTGGCCGGACCGCCCCACCCCGCCACCTCGCCGTCGCTACCTCTCCTCGCCCCCAAGCCAATCGCCAGCGCCCGTCTGCGCCGCCCTGTTCCCGATCTGGAACTCGGGCTCGGCCCCGACGCCACCGCCGCTCGGATCCCTCCTCGCCGGAGCCACGACGCCGCCGGACCGCGTGCCCGTCGTCCTCCTCAACGGCCGCCAATGGAACACGCCGCCCTCGCCGGACACGCCGCCTCGCCTCTCCCTCATCAGACGCCATCACGCCTTGCCGCCCTCGTCTTGTCAACGGCCGTGAGGAACTCCCCATTCGCCTCCCCTTACGACTCCTCGCCGTATTTGCCGAACCCTGCGCCGCCGCTCGTCGCTACACCGTCCCGCCACATCGGAGCCGCCCGAGGAACCCTCCCCGCACCTCCCCGGCCACGGGCCGCGACCCGCTCGGCCCCTCCGCTGGCTGGCCGGCGCTGCACCCACGCGCCCACGCGCCCGTGCATTCGGGCGGGCACCCACGGCCGCACCCGCGCGGCTGATACCCGCTCGCCCGTCGCCCGCTAAACCCTCTGTGGGCCACTGACCAACGGGCCCCATGCCCTCTTTTCTGTAAAAAAAGATTTTAAAAATAAAAATGATTAATTAGGAAATTAGGAAATTAATTAAGTTAATTAACCTTGCTTAACTAGCCTAATGGACTAATTAGTTAATTTAAACCTGTTTAATTAACTAAGTCAATGACAGATGGGCCCCACTGCCCCCATTGACCAGTCAACCTAGTCAGAGTTGACTGTTGACTCTGCTGACATCAGGATGACGTCATGCTGGTGCAATAAGTCCTTTTTTGAGTTAAAGATAATCCTAGAAATTGTTTAAATCTTTGAAAAATCATAGAAAATAATCCATAACTCGGATGAAAAAGTTTTATACATGAAAGTTGCTCAGAACGACAAGACGAACCTAGATACGCTCTCATTCATCTGTCACATGCCTCAAGCATAGCGAACATGGAACTTTTCCCCTTCGGTCCGCTTGTCCGAAAATGCCAAACTTCGGGAAAACTTCCCGGATGTTATCACCCTTTGCCGATATTGTGTAGCACCATGTTAGAACACGTCTAGCTCTGCATGTTGTCTTGTTATGCTCTTGCTTGCTATGTATTTACTGTTTACTGCCCCCTCTTCTCTTCGGTAGACCCCGTGACGGCTGCCGATGCCGCTGTGATCGACGACGTTGATGACGACCCCTCCTTCTCGCCTGAGCAACAAGGCAAGCCCCCCTTTGATCATCCGGATATCGCCCATTCTATACTCTCAGGCTTCCATTAGATTTTGCTACTGTTATTGTTTGCTCCTATTCTGATGCATAGCCTGCTTTTGTACCTGCTATTGTTACCTACCTGCTTATCCTAAACTGCTTAGTATAGGTTGGTTAGTGACCCATCAGTGACCCCCCACCTTGTCCTTGTTGCCCGTGCTTCATCTTCGATGACTCGATCAACGTGATCAAGGACCAGAGCCTGACACCTCACATCACATCATGCCCCTTTAGTTGCTCGACTCTGCAGAGCTACTATCGAGTGCCGAGGGTGATCCCCCATAACGCACTCCCGATGATAATTCTGTAGTGTAGCTACTCGGTCGTGGTCATCGAGGGTGGTTCCTCTTTCACCATTCCTGATACGGCTCTGTCGTGCAACACCTCAAGTGTGAACCCGGAGGGTGGTTCCTCTCACATTCACCTTGATGATTACATCGGGTGGAATCCACCGGGGGTGATTCCTCGGGTTTTCCCCTTGATGTTTGGACACGCAGTTACCTTGACTTTACTTGAGACCATTGATGAAGTCGGGTCGGCCCTGAGGGGTACCCGCGAGTTGATGTGAAAGTCGGGCGGGCCTATAGAGCACCCGCGAGTTTTCCACATGGCACGCCCGGGCAGTCTGGGCCCTTGACGTAAGTCACCTTATCATGATTCTCTGCTCGTTTCCCCGAGCCCCCAATGCACTAACAAGTTTGGGTATTTGTTCTTAGTTGGCCTCTGGCCTTTACGCACTAACCACCACGCGAGAATAGTTATGTGCCTCGACGTCGTAGTATCAGCCGAAGTTTTGTCAGACGTCCAGTTCAACATCGTGGGCCTGTCGGGCCAGTGCCATCCAGTATGAGGTGGTGCTCGTCCCGGCTTGTCGCACAACGACCCGGAGTGCTGCGGGCGATGGGCCCAAGACTCCAGAGTGCTTAGGATGTAGACCGGTGGGGACCTCTCTGCTGAGCCTAGGTGGGGCTGCGACGTGTTGATGTTCCGAGGCCGGGCATTGACCCAGAAAAGTGTGTCCGGCCAGAGTGATCGAGCGTGTTGGAAAACGTGGTGCACCCCTGCAGGGAAGATTATCTATTAATAGCCGTGTCCACGGTAACGGACGTTTAGACTTATATCCTGATCTTATACAACTACAAATGGATACTTGAGATGTGTGGCTCCGAGATTGCTTTCCCGCAGGGAGTCGGGGAAGGATCTCTGGGCGTTAATGTTACAACATGCTTGTTAAATATTAAAATGCTACTCTTTACTCTCCTACATGCTACAAGTTGCTCGGAGCTCCTTGAAGATGCTAGTCTTCGATATGCTAGGCCTTCCCCCTCTATTATGCCATTCTACAGTTCAGTCCACAGGTACAAACCTTCCTTTTGATACCAATGCATACTTAGTATAGATCTAATGCTTGCGAGTACTTTGGTGAGTACTCACGGTTGCTTTGCTATCCCTTTCCCCCCTTCTTTCTTCTTTCCGGTTGATGCAACCAGATGTTGGATCCCTGGAGCTAGATGCCATCATCGATGGATGCTACTACATGGAGACCGCCGATGACCAGGAGTAGTTAGGAGGTCCCAGGCAGGAGGCCTTGCCTCTTCGATCGTGTTGCTTTTGTGCTAGCCTTCTTAAGGCATCCTTGTTTAACTTATGTCTGTACTCAGATATTGTTGCTTCCGCTGACTCTCTTGTGTATCGAGCTATGTATTCGAGCCCTCGAGGCCCCTGGCTTGTAATATAAAGCTTGTATTACCTTATTTGGGTCTAGAGTTATGTTGTGATATCTTCCCGTGAGTCCCTGATCTTGATCGTACACATTTGCGTGTTTGATTAGTGTATGATTGAATAAGGGGTGTCACATTTAATACGCAATGTTGAATAATAATTTTATTGATTTCTTAGAGTAGAAAATGATAAGTTTTTTGCATTGGTTTATACTAACTTATCTCTCGAGCTCTTGTTGAGTTTGGTGTGGATAAAGCTTTCGAGATTTAGGAAACCGAGATATAAAAGGAATTAAGGAGACACAAAAGCTTAAGCTTGGGGATGCCCAAAGCACCCGAAGATAATATTTCAAGAAGTCTCAAGCATCCAAGCTTGGGGATGCCCCGGTAGGCATCCCACCTTTCTTCTTCAACAATTATTGGTTAGTATCGGTTGAACCTAAGTTTTTGCTTCTTCACATGATGTGTGCTATCCTTGAAATCTCATTTTGTTTTGTTTTGCTTGCTGTTTGAATAAAATACCAAGATCTGAAATTCTTAAATGTTAGAGAGTCTTCACATAGTTGTATAATTATTTAACTACTCATTCATCTTCACTTATATCTTTTGGAGTAGTTTGTCTTTTGCTCTAGTGCTTCACTTATACCTTTTTAGAGCACGGTTGTGGTTTTATTTTATAGAAATTATTTATCTCTCATGCTTCACTTATATTATTTTGAGAGTCTTTTAGAATAGCATGGTATTTGCTTTGGTTATAAAATTGGTCCTAATATGATGGGCATCCAAGTTGGGTATAATAAAAACTATCATATGGAGTGCATTGAATACTATGATAAATCTTATACTTGATAATTGTTTTGAGATATAAAGGAGGTGGTGTTAGAGTCATGCTAGTTGGGTAATTATGAAATTGAGAAATACTGTGTTAAAGTTAGCAAGTCCCGTAGCATGCACGTATGGTAAAAGTTATGTAACAAATTTGTAGCATGAGGTGCTCTTTTGATTGCCTTCCTTATGAGTGGAGGTCGGGATCGCGCGATGAGTGTAGTACTTTGCTTTGAGGGCTAATAAAATTTTGCAATAAGTATATGAGTTCTTTATGACTAATGTGAGTCCATGGATTATACGCACTCTTACCCTTCCATCATTGCTAGCATCTATGGTACCGTGCATTGCCCTTTCTCATTTTGAGAGTTCGTGCAAACTTCGCCGGTGCATCCAAACCCCGTGATACGATACGCTCTATCACACATAAACCTCTTTATATCTTCCTCAAAACAACCACCATACCTACCTATTATGGCATTTCCATAGCCATTCCGAGATATATTGCCATGCAACTTTCCACCGTTCTGTTTATTATGACACATTCCATCATTGTCATATTGCTTTTGCATAATCATGTAGTTGACATCGTATTTGTGGCAAAGCCACCTTCATAATTCTTTCATACATGTCGCTCTTGATTCATTGCATATCCCGGTACACCGCCGGAGGCATTCATATAGAGTCATATCTTGTTATAGTATTGAGTTGTAATCCATGAGTTGTAAATAAATAGAAGTGTGATGATCGTCATTATTAGAGCACTGTCCCTTAATAAAAAAGGCCAAATAAAAAAAGAAGGAAGGCCCAAAAAAGGGGGGGACAATGTTACTATCCTTTTCCACACTTGTGCTTCAAAGTATCACCATGATCTTCATGATAGAGAGTCTCCTATGTTGTCACTTTCATATACTAGTGGGAATTTTTCATTATAGAACTTGGCTTGTATATTCCAACGATGGGCTTCCTTAAAATGCCCTAGGTCTTCGTGAGCAAGCAAGTTGGATGCACACCCACTTAGTTTCTTTGTTGAGCTTTCATACATTATAGCTCTAGTGCATCAGTTGCATGGCAATCCCTACTCCTCATGTTGACATCAATTGAGGGGCATCTCCATAGCCCGTTGATTAGCCTCATCAATGTGAGACTTTCTTATTTTTTGTCTTCTCCACACAACCTCCATCATCATATTCTATTCCACCCATAGTGCTATATCCATGGCTCATGCTCATGTATTGCGTGAGAGCTGAAAAAAGCTGAAGTGTGTTAAAAAGTACGAACCAATTGCTTGGCTGAAACCGGGGTTGTGCATGATGGGAGTATTTTGTGTGACGAAAATGAAGAATAGCCTAACTATATGATTTTGTAGGTATAAGCTTTCTTTGGCCATGTTATTTTGAGAAGACATGATTACTTGTTAGTATGCTTGAAGTATTACTATTTTTAGGTCAATATGAACTTTTATCTTGAATCATTTGGATCTGAACATTCATGCCACAATATAGAAGATTACATTGAGAAATGTGCTAGGTAGCATTCCACATCAAAAATTCTGTTTTTACCATTTACCTACTCGAGGACGAGCAGGAATTAAGCTTGGGGATGCTTGATACATCTCCAACTTATCTATAATTTTTGATTGTTCCATGCTATTATATTACCTGCTTTGGATGTTTATGGGCTTTACTAAACACTTTTATATCATTTTTGGGACTAACCTATTATCAGTGTTTCGCAGAAAAGGAATATCAAACGGAGTCCAAACGGAATGAAACCTTCGGGAGAGTTATGTTTGGAACAGAAGCAATTGAGGAGACTTGGAGTAGACGTCAGGCAAGCTTCGAGGTGGCCACGAGGGTCAGGGGCGCGCCCTATCCCCTGGGCACGCCCCGCAGTCTCGTGGGCCCCTCATGGCTCCCTTGACCGACTTCTTTCAACTATATATATCCATATACCCTAAAAACATCGAGGAGCACAATATATCAGGAGTTCCGCCGCTGCAAGCCTGTGTAGCCACCAAAAACCTCTCGGGAGCCTGTTCCGGCACCCTGCCGGAGGGGGGGGATCCCTCACTGGTGGCCATCTTCATCATCCCGGCGCTCTCTGTGACAAGGAGGGAGTAGTTGACCATCGGGTCTGAGGGTATATACCAGTAGCTATGTGTTTGATCTCTCTCTCTCTCTCTCTCTCTCTCTCTCTCTCGTGTTCTTGAGGTGATACAATCTTGATGTATCGCGAGCTTTGCTATTATAGTTGGATCTTATGATGTTTCTCCCCCTCTACTCTCTTGTAATGGATTGAGTTTTCCCTTTGAAGTTGTCTTGTCGGATTGAGTCTCTAAGGATTTGAGAACACTTGATGTATGTCTTGTCATGCTTATCTGTGGTGACAATGGGATATTCACGTGATCTACTTGATGAATGTTTTGGTGATCAACTTGCGGGTTCAATGAACCTATGCATAGGGGTTGGCACACGTTTTCATCTTGACTCTCCAGTAGAAACTTTGAGGCACTCTTTGAAGTACTTTGTGTTGGTTGAATAGATGAATCTGAGATTGTGTGATGCATATCGTATAACCATACCACGGATACTTGAGGTGACATTGGAGTATCTAGGTGACATTAGGGTTTTGGTTGATTTGTGTCTTAAGGTGTTATTCTAGTACGAACTCTATGATAGATCGAACGAAAATAATAGCTTCGTGTTATTTTACTATGGACTCTTGAATAGATCGATCAGAAAGGATAACTTTGAGGTGGTTTCGTACCCTACCACAATCTCTTCGTTTGTTCTCCACTATTAGTGACTTTGGAGTGACTCTTTGTTGCATGTTGAGGGATAGTTATATGATCCAAGTATGTTCTTATTGTTGAGAGAACTTGCACTAGTGAAAGTATGAACCCTAGGCCTTGTTTCCTAGCATTGCAATACCGTTTACGCTCACTTTTGTTACTTGCTACCTTGCTGTTTTGATAATTTCAGATTACAAAAACCTTTATCTACCATCCATATTGCACTTGTATCACAATCTCTTTGCTGAACTAGTGCACCTATAAAATTTACCATTGTATTGGGTGTGTTGGGGACACAAGAGACTCTTTGTTATTTGGTTGCAGGGTTGTTTGAGAGAGACCATCTTCATCCTACACCTCCCACGGATTGATAAACCTTAGGTCATCCACTTGAGGGAAATTTGTTACTATCCTACAAACCTCTACACTTGGAGGCCCAACAATGTCTACAAGGAGAAGGTTGCGTAGTAGACATTAGTGGTGGTGGAATCTTAGCAGAGCTTCACTAAGCACTATGGAGAGGAAGAGGGCTACGAGGGAGAGGGAGGGTGGTGCCATGGCGTGGAGATATGCTCAAGGGTTGTAGCTGCCCTCTCTCCACCTCTCTATATATAGGGGAAGGGAGGAGGGGGTGGCGCCCCTAGGGGGCGGCAGCCAGGGCAAATGTGATCTCCCCTAGGGTGACTTGCCCCCAAGCCAGGTGGAGGGAACCATAGAAGGGGGCACCCTACCTCTCCTGGTCACGTGGGAAAGGGTGAGGGGGGCGCAGAACCCCTTAGTGGGCTGGTTCACCCCCTCCCCTTGGCCCATGAGGCCCCCAACCCTTGCCCCCCCCCGAAAACCCTTATGGTGATGCTGGTAACCACCCGGTACCCCCGGAACAATTCCGGACTCCAATACCCTTCGTCCAATATATCGATCTTCACATCCGAACCATTCCGGAGTTCCTCATGATGTCATCTCATCCGGGACTCCGAACAACCTTCGCTAACCACCATAATGACTCAACTATACTTATATCGGCACCAAACATTAAGTGTGTAGACCTCGCCAGTTCGAGAACTATGAAGACATGACCGAGACACCTCTACGGTCAATAACCAATAGCGGGACCTAGATGCCCATATTGGTTCCTACATATTCTACTAAGATCTTATCGGTCAAACCTCGATGTCAAGGATTCAGCTAATCCCATATGTAGTTCTCTTTGTCTATCGGTATGTTACGTGCCCGAGATTCGATCATCAGTATCTCCATACCTAGTTCAATCTCGTTACCGACAAGTCTCTTTACTCATTTCGTAATACAAGATCCCGTGGCTAACTCATTAGTCTCATTGCTTGAAAGCTTCTTGTGACGTTGTATTACCGAGTGGGCCCTGAGATACCTCTCTGTCATACGGAGTGACAAATCCCAGTCTTGATCCATGGCAGCTCAACAGACACCCTCAGAGATACCTATAGAGCACCTTTATAGTCACCCAGTTAAGTTGCAACGTTTGGTACACACAAGGTACTCATCCGGTGTCAGTGAGTTGCATGATCTCATGGTCATAGGAATATATACTTGACTCTGAAATTCCACATTGTTTTAAGAGATTGCCAAACTGATAACTCAGGTATTCTCCCCCTCGATCGGATCGTAGGAATTTAATCTTCTTGTTACGATGATTCTCAACTTCACTCTAAAATTGCTTGAACTTTTCAAACATTTCAGATCATGCTTTACTAAGTAAATATACCCATATCTACTCAAATCATCGATGAAGGTGAGGAAATAATGATATCCACTGCACGCGTCAACACTAATCGAATCACACACATTAGCATATATGATTTCCAACAAGTCACTTGCCCGTTCCATTGTTCCGGAAAACGGGGTTTTAGGCATGGTTCGCATGTGTCAAGTGATTCAAAATCAAGTGACTCCAGAAGTCCATCAACATGGAGTTTCTTCATGCGCTTTTCACCAATATGACCTAAGCGGCAGTGTGACAAGAAAGTGGTATTATCATTATCAACTCTACATCTTTTGGCCTCAATGTTATGAACATGTGTATCACTACGATCGAGATTCAATAAACCATTCACATTGGGTGCATGACCAAAGAAGGTATTATTCATGTAAACAGAATAACCATTATTCTTTGACTTAAATGAATAACCGTATTGCAATAAACACGAACTAAACATGTTCATGCTCAACGCAGACACCAATAACATTTATCTAGGTTCAATACTAATCCCGAAGGTAGAGGGAGCGTGCGATGGTGATCACATCAACCTTGGAAACACTTCCAACACGCATAATCACCTTGCCCTTAGCTAGTCTCTGTCTATTCCGTAGCTTTTGTTTCGAGTTACCAATTTTAGCAACTAAACCGGTATCTAATACCCACGTGCTACTAGGAGTACTAGGAAGGTACACATCAATAACACATATATCCAATATACTTTTGTTGAAGTTGCCATCCTTCTTATCTACCAATTATTTGGGGTAGTTCCGCTACCAGTGATCGTTCCCCTTACAATAGAAGCACTTAGTCTCGGGTTTGGGTTCAACCTTGGGTTTCTTCACTGGAGCAGCAACTGGCTTGCCATTCATGAAGTTTCCCTTCTTTCCCTTGCCCTTCTTGAAACCAGTGGTCTTGTTAACACTACTAGGGAAAAGCCTAGCAGCAGCGCGGGTTTTGGGCCTATTAGTAGCGCGGGGGCAGTCGCTACTAATAAGGCGCCACAGCTAACGTATAGCAGTAGCGCGGGTGCCACCCGCGCTACTACTATGTCCGTTAGTAGTAGCGTGGGTAAAAACCCGCGCTACTACTAATCTCTGATTTTTTTATTTTTTTCGAAAAAACATGTCGGTTTTTTCCCTCATTTTCAAATTTCTGAATTATTTTAACCTCCAATCTCTAATTACCCCTCATCGATGCTCAATTTAATCTCTAATCACCCCTCATCATTCCAAATCATCTAACTTCCCAGACGGTCACCCATCCTCTCACTACTCCAGCCTGAGCACGCTTAACTTCCGGGTTCTATTCTCCCTCGTTTCCAAGTCCGCACTTGTTGTTTTCCTAACAATATTAAGATGTCAATCCTATTAACCTCAGGAATTTAGCTTGAGCATGAAGTCACACATTTCACTGTTTGAGTTTGAAACTATTGTTCTAAAAAATAACACTAATATTTAGTAACACTAATATTTCTTGAATAATTAGTTTGACCATTGTTTGACCACAATTTGACCATAGTTTGACCAGATTTGACCAAAATTCAAAAAAACTGAAATAATTATTTAGTAACACTAATATTCTTGAATAATTAGTTTGACCATAGTTTGACCAGATTTAACAAAAATTAAAAAAAACTGAAATTTGTTGAATTTTTTTGCCTCTAGATCTTAAAAGCCCCATAACTTTTTTCTGTTAGGTCTTTGAGGATTTTGAAAATGTTTAACGGGGTTCCCCCGATTAAATTTCGATGTAACTTTTCGAGTAGATGATTTTTCTTATAAGAAACTTTTTCATCCGAGTTAGTATGCAAAAGTTATGCCCATTTTTACAAATTCTCGAGAGATTTTGCAAATAAAGTCGAAATTCATATTTGCAAATTCTCCCAACAACTAGACCACATATCACATGGGAAACTTATTTTCTTTTATTTTTTTCACATTTTCATCATTTTTTTTAAACTGAAAAGGCGATCCATGGGGGGGGGGTGTAGAGTTTGAAAATGGGACCTTTAGTACTGGTTGGTGGCTCAAATCGGGACTAAAGGTCTAACCTTTAGTACTAATATTTAGTAACAGTAATATTCTTGAATAATTATTTAGTAACACTAATACTTCTTGAGTAAGTAGTTACACCTCAATTTGACCAAATTTGACCAAAATTGAAAAAAAAACTAAAATTTGAGCATAACTTTTTTTCCTTTTAGAATTTGAGGATTCTAAAAATTTGCAAATAGGCCATAGGCCGCCAAAATTGGATGCGGATTTTAGTGCTGAACATTTTGATATATTATACGTTTTTTCTGACATCGTATGCAAAAGTTATAGCCGTTTTACATTTTCCCTACACTTTTTGCAAAACATGTCGAAATTTAAGTTTTTAAATTTCCCTAAGTAGTACATGTAGTAACATAACTACATCTCGAAGGATTTTAGTTTTTTAATCATTTTCTTTTGCTTTTTACAAAACTGAAAAGGCGATCCACGGGGGATAGAGTTTAAAAGACCCAGTATTTAGTAGTAGCGCGGGTATTTAGTAGTATCGGTTGAGGCCGATTAGTAGTAGCGAGGGGTAAAAACCCGTGCTACTAATATGGCATGGTCCAGGGGCACGGTAGAGACCACTTAGTAGTAGCGAGGGTTAAAAACCAACGCTACTGCTATCAACGTAGTAGTAGCGAGGGTTAAAAACCCGCGCTACTACTATGGCATGTCCCGGGGGCACGGTAAAGACCGCTTAGTAGTAGCGAGGGTTAAAAACCCGCGCTACTGCTATCAACTTAGTAGTAGCGAGGTTTAAAAACCTGCGCTACTAGTAAGTAGCAGTAGCGAGGGTTTTTAACCCTTGCTAGTAGTAAGCGTCTGTGTATAAGCTTTTCCCTAGTAGTGTAACCATCAACACTTGATGCTCCTTCTTGATTTCTACCTCCAAGGCCTACTGCGAACAGCTCTAGAATGATCTCCATCCCTTGGATGTTATAGTTCATCACGAAGTTCTAGTAGCTTGGTGATAGTGTCTGGAGAACTCTGTCAATCACTATCTTATCTGGAAGATTAACTCCCACTTGATTCAAGCGATCGTAGCACCCAGACATTCTGAGCACATGCTCACTGACTGTCCATCTTGTAGGCAAAGAACTTGTCAGAGGTCTCATACCTCTCAACATGAGCATGAGCCTGAAATACCAATTTCAGCTCTTGGAACATCTCATATGTTCCATGGGATTCAAAAACGTCTTTGGAGCCCCGATTCTAAGCCGTAAAGCATGGCGCACTAAACTATCGAGTAGTCATCCAAACGTGTCTTCCAGATGTTCACAACATCCACAGATGATGCTAGAGGGGTTGGCGCACCGAGCGGTGCATCTAGGACATAAGCCTTCCGTGCAGTAGTGAGGACAATACTCAGAGTACGGACCTAGTCTGCATCATTGCTCACAACATCTTGCAACCTAGTCTTTCTCTAGGAACATATTAAAACAGGGAGCTACAACACGGGCTATTAAGATACAACATAAATTTGCAAAGGCAACTTTACACTATTGTTCATGGTAATGAGTTCTGCTTAAGAACTCCCACTCAAATCGACATCCCTCCGGTTGTCCGTGTGTAACATGATCCAAATTCACCAACCCAAGTCCGATCATCACGTGAGATGAGGTGGTTCCAATGATGAACATTTGCATGTTGATCATATCTAGTATATGACTCATGTTCGACCTTTTGGTCTCTTGTGTTCCGAGGCCATGCCTGTGCATGCTAGGCTCATCAAGTTTAACCCAAGTGTTCCGCATGTGCAAAACTGGCTTGCACCCATTGTATGTGAACGTAGAGTCTATCACACCCGATTATCACATGGTGCCTCGAAACGACGAACTTTCACAACGGTGCACACTTGGGGAGAACACAATTTTATCTTGAAAGTTTAGTGAGGGGTCACCTTATAATGCTACCATCGTCCTAAGAAAAATAAGATGCATAAAAGGATTAACATCACATGAAAATCATAAGTGTCATGATATGGCCATCAACTTGTGCTTTTGATCTCCATCTCCAAAGCACCGACATGATCTCCATCGTCACCGGCATGACACCATCATCTCCATCACCGTGTCGCCATCGGGATTGTCACGCCAACCATGCTTCTACTAATATTGCTACGGATTCACAATAAAGTGAAGCATTATATAGCGCTTAATGATTGACACGCATGTCATCCAATAATTAAAGACAACCCTATGGCTCCTGCCGGTTGCCGTATGCTTCGACATGCAAGTTAGTTGTAGCGACCAGACCTTAAACAGTCAAGTCTCTCTGCATTAGTGTCATCCCTGGATCGGTAATGCTGACACGCACAGTACTCGAGGAATTATAACAAAGTTTCAATCACACACTTATTACATAGAGTCATCATAGAGAGTATGATTACAAAAAAATTATCATGGCTGAAGGCCATCTAAACTAAGTAACCGCGGAAGCTTCAAAACTAAATGAGTCCATCAACTCCAACGGCATAGCTGAGTGCAAAACAATGACCTATCGCACCTTATTCGTCGTCTGAGTAGTCTACAACATGAGACATTGCAGCCATGTAGGTTAGCACATTGAATATGTTGGCAGAGTTACACTGTAAAGCAATGAAATGCAAGAACTATATCTACATGCAATATTTGGCTGGTGGAGGCTGTAGGTTTATGATTTTGCATAAAGCTAGTTTTTCGCTACAACAAAGGAATAAATTTATTTAACTACTCCCAAGTTGCCCATTATTTGAGAAGGTAACCCCAACTCAATTCCCAATTAAAAGTATCATCATTAACCCACATCAATTAATTAAAGTAACGTGATGAGATCACATCAATAGATTCAAGTACTAGATACTCAAGATGTCCATAACCGGGGACACAGCTAACCATGACTAGTTTATACACTCTTCAAAGGTTTGCACACTTTTCCCCACAAGACTCGACCGCATCCATGATCGAATGATCGAGACATATTCTTTCTGAAGCATTAACTCTCTACTCCGGGCGAACCGGTACACCTACTTTCCCCTACATCTGCTAGTCCACCTCTTCAAGAGCTCACGCAACTTACTCAACTATGCCATAGCCCATAATGGCTTGTGGTTGCACACGGAAGTTTCTAGCATGAATAATCTTATGATCCCTTTGAGCCTGTGTGGCAAACCGTAGGAAAAATCACACGGGTACTCCGGGATTTCCTAAAAACAGGCAACACTGGGTTCCCTAGGTGCCTCAACCAATCCACCCAGATGTATATTAAAGTTGCCACCTTAATGTTATCCATGATTAAATAACTCTCAAACTTCCATGTGTGAATCACGATCCAATCCCCGTCTACGAGCATGGCTAAGCAATAATAAACGTAACGTATATTCCCGGGGTGATCAAAAGGTATTAGGTTCCTACCTCAAGCACTACAACCAAATCACATGTTCCCAATCCTACTTATGCAAATATTTGAGGGGCAATACTAATGCATAGTAAAAACTGGGTATAAAAGAGTATGATCAAAGTGTAACTTGCCTTGCTGACGATATGCAAACTCTAGAGATTCATAGTAACAAGCTTCGCACTTCGGGTAATCTAGCATAGACAAACAGTAGCATACATAAGAAATCACTCAAACGAAACACGAGAAGAACCGAGAAAAGATCTAAATCGAACACGAAACAAGCAAATGAATTAAACTAAGAAAAGTTAAACCTAACAGCAATATTATCATGTGGATTAGATCTTAACACTAGGTACATGTGATTAGCTACGATTTGCAAAAAGATTCAACTCAAACGGAGCAAGGAAACTCAAAATACGAATGAAACAAGATCGTTTACTAATCTAAACTAAACTCAAATTTTACGGTGTCAAAATCATGTTCAAGTTGGTTAACTGGAAATAACAGAATGATACGAAGATTTAGGTGCTGGCTTCATCTAATTTGGATAAACGAGTAAAAAGTTATGCTAGTTTTAAGACTAGGGGCTAAATCGCGAGAAAACTATTCGCGGATAGGTCCCTGACCAAAAATAAACTAAAATGAAAAAACCTACGGCGCGAACGTTCGCTAACAGAACTTATACGGCGAAAACCGTTTGTTAAAACGAACGAATGAACGAACGAATGTTCGTTAAGTAATAAAACCGAAACTAAACCGATCTAATCCCGGGGAACCAAAAAAATAAACCGCGATTAAACCAAGGTGGGTCGACAGTTTACCGAAAAAACCAGTCGACGGCGGCGGTTTGGCTCCTTGGTGGTGGCGGATGACGGCGGCGGTTGCGCGAGGCGCCGGGCGGCGGCGCAAGGTGGTGCGGCGAGGTGGCGGCGACGGCGGGGGCTGCGGAAAGCGGTAGTGGCGGCGCAAGCGAGCAGCGGCGCGGTGGTGGTTTAGGCGCGGGTGGTGGCGGTGCAGCGGACGAGGAGGAGAGGGCGGCGGGCGGTGGCTTATAAAGGGCCCCGGGAGGGTCTGACTTGGCGGAGGGGCTAGCCAAGGGGAGTCCTCCTCGGTCACGGCGACGGCGGCGGCTGCCGTGCAATGACGGGAGACCGCCTCGCGGTTGGGGGCGAGACGGGCGAGGAGCTAGGCCGCGGCCTGCTCGGCTGGGCCTTCGGCCCAGTCAGGTAGAAAGTTTTTTTAAAAATAAATTACTCCCGAAAGAAAAAAATCCTAATAAAATATTATAAACTTCTAAAAATTGCATAAACAATTTTCACCGTCCAAACCTAATATTTAGAACAAGATGAACATTTTTCTAGACTAAGATGCAATTTTCAAAAATGCAATATTTTTCTAATTCAAATAAAATAGCAAACAAAATACCAATAAAATCATAATTTGATTTTAAAATTCTTTCTCCAATATTTCCCTTGGGTTGAAGAAGTCATATTATCTCCTCTCTTATATTTAGATATTGGAAATAATTGGAGAGAAAAATAATATAATCAAATTGATCGTTTCTTCAAATTTGAAATAAATTCAAATATGGATTTTGTCAAACCTCCAACTCTCTCCTTGGGTCCTTGAGTTGCTTAAGATTTCTAGGACCCCAACCAAATTCAAGAATAAATATGATATGCATATGATGATCTATGTATAACATCCAAATTGAAAATTGGGATGTTACAAACCTACCCCCCTTAAGATGAATCTGGCCCTCGTGACTCGGGTTGGTCAGCAAAAAGGTTTGGGTGGTCTCTACGGAGATCTACTTCTCGCTCCCAGGTGGCTGACTCCTCGGTATGGTGGCTGCACTGAACTTTGCAAAACTTGATAACCTTGCTGCGAGTAACTCAGCTGGAAAACTCGAGAATCTTGACTGGCTTCTGTTCATAGGTCAAATCACTATCTAACTTAATTGCTTCCAGTGGCACTGTATCTCTGAGAGGAATATCGGCCATCTCTACGTGGCACTTCTTCAGCTGGGAAACATGAAACACATCATGAACTCCTGACAATCCTTCTGGCAATTCCAGCTTGTATTCAACTTCTCCCATGCATTCCAAAACTCTGTATGGTCCCACAAAATGTGGTGCTAGCTTTCCCTTGACTCCAAAATGCTTAACTCCTCGAAGTGGGGACACCCGAAGATATGCTCTGTCTCCGACTTTGTAAACTATCTCCTTGCGTTTAGTATCCGCATAACTCTTCTGCCTAGACTGGGCTACCTTGAGTTTGTCGCAAATCAACTTAACCTTCTCTTTAGAGTCTTTGATTAAATCTGGTCCGAACAACTAACAATCTCCAACTTAATCCCACGATAACGGTGTCCTGCACCTCCATCCATACAAAGCTTCGAAAGGGGCCATCTTCAAACTGGCTTAATAACTGTTGTTATAAGAAAACTCTGCATATGGCAAATTGTCATCCCAACTAGACCCATAATCTAGTGCACAAGCTCTCAACATGTCCTCCAAAATCTGATTGACTCTCTCGGTCTGTCCATCTGCGTGTGGATGAAAGACTGTACTGAACTCTAGCCTGGTACCCAAAGGTTCATGCAATTGATTCCAAAACTTTGAAGTAAACTGGGTTCCTCAATCTGATATAATGGTCCTCGGGACTCCATGCAGACATACGATCTTGGTCATGTATATCTTTGCTAACTTAGCACTCATATAAGTGGTCTTCACCGAGATGAAATGAGCTACTTTCGTCAAACAATCAACTACAACCCAGATAGAGTCATAGCCTGAACGAGTTCTGGGTAATCCAATGATAAAATCCATGCCAAGATTATCCCACTTCCATTCGGGTATCGGCAAAGGCTGTAGCAATCCAGCTGGCTTCTGATGCTCTGCCTTGACTCTCTGACATACATCACATACTGCTACATACTCGGCTATATCCGTCTTCATTCCTGTCCACCAGAAACTTTCCTTCAAATCCAGATACATCTTAATGTTTCCTGGGTGAATCGAGTACGGTGAATCATGGGCCTCCTGCAGAATCAACTTCCTGATCTCGTGGTCGTTAGACACATATATGCGATCCTCAAACCATAAAGTGTCGTGCTCATCCTCACAAAATCCTTTAGCCTTTCCTTTACTCATCCTTTCCTTTATCTCGGCAATCTCCTTGTCAGTCTTTTGAGCTTCCCTAATCTTACCTAATAGAGTAGACTGAATTTCCAATGCTACCACATAACCTCTCGAAACTATCTCCAAGTTAAGCTCTCGAAGATCATCTGCTAACTCCTTTGGTAACCCTCCGGTTATGAGCGTATTAACATAACTCTTGCGGCTCAACGCATCTACTATGACATTGGCCTTTCCTGGATGATAGTGCAATTTCATATCATAATCCTTTATGAGCTCCAACCATCTCCTTTGCCTGAGGTTCAACTCCTTCTGCGTGAAGATATATTTCAAAATCTTATGATCCTTGTATACATCACAATGGTTTCCGATGAGAAAATGCCTCCATGTCTTCAACACATGCACTACGGCTGCTAACTCCAAATCATGCGTAGCATAATTCAGCTCATGAGGTTTAAGCTATCCCGAGGCATAAAACAACTCATCCTTCCTGCATAAGCACAGCTCCAAGTCCTCGACGGGAAGCGTCACAATATACTTGGTAATCCTTACGTTGGTCTGGGAGAATCAGCACTGGGGCTGTAACCAAACGTTTCTTCAACTCCTGAAAATTGGCTTCACACTCCTCAATGCATTTAAACTTGGTGTCCTTCTTTAATAACTCCGTCATGGGCTTTGCGATCCTGGAGAAATTCTCAATAAACCTCCAATAGTAACCTGTGAGTCCAAGAGAACTTTTGATCTCTCCAACTGATGTGGGTGCCACCCATTTAGTGATAGAAACAACCTTGGTATGGTCTACTGTTATTCCTTCTCCGGATATAACATGTCTGATAAATCCAACTTCCTTTAACCAAGACTCACATTTTCTGAACTTGGCATACAACTGATGTTCTCTGAGCTTCTCAACAACCAAACGCAAATGCTCCTTATGCTCTTCTTCATTCTTTGAGTAGACCAATATATCATCAATCAACACCACGACAAACTTATCCAAAAACTCCATAAACACTTTGTTCATCATATTGATGAAATAAGCAGGTGCGTTAGTTAGACCAAATGACATAACGGTATACTCATATAGCCCGTACCTTGTGGTAAAAGCTGTCTTAGGTATATCCTGCTCTCAGATCTTCAATTGGTGATAACCTGATCGAAGATCGATCTTAGAGAAAACTTTACTTCCTTGCAACTGGTCAAACAAATCATTGATCATCGGCAGAGGGTATTTGTTCTTGATCGTCACCTCATTCAGCGCATGATAATCAACAACCATCCTTAAAGATCCATCCTTCTTCTCCACTATAAGCACTGGGGCTCCCCAAGGTGATGAACTTGGTCGAATGTAACCTTTCTCCGGTAACTCCTTTATTTGCGTCTTAATTTCCTCCAGATCCTTTGCGGGCATCCGTTACAGTCTCTTTGATATTGGTCTGGTGCCTGGCAATAGCTCAATCAAAAACTCAATGTCTCGGTCCGGTGGCATGCCTGGTAACTCCTTTGGAAATACGTCGGGGTAATCCTTTACCACTTGTACTTCCTCCTGTACAACTCCTGATAAGGAATTCACATGAGTCCTCCTCGGCGCATGCCGAGATACATACTTGATCCTCTTTCCTTCTGGGGTGGTGAGAAGAATTGATTTACTGGTGTAGTCGATGTTTCCTCCAAACTTGGATAGCCAATCCATTCCTAGTATCACATCCAATCCTTGTGACTCCAGAACAGTTAGGTCGGTGGGGAAAACATGTCTACTTATGGTTAGTGGCAACTGATAGCATCCCCTACTAGCCATATACTCCGCTCATGTGGACCTTATTAACATAGGTGACTTAAGGGCTATGGTTGACAGGTTATACTTATCCACAAATCCCCTTGATATGTATGAATGCGATGCACCGGTATCAAAAAGAACAAGTGCAGTAAATGCATTAATCAAAAACTTACCGACAACTGCGTCGGGTTGATCCTCAATCTCCTCCACGCTGACGTGGTTCACCTGTCCTTTGGTGAAGGGGTTGGGCTTCTTGGCAGAACCTCCATTGACATTTCCATTCTTTGCTTCAGGACATTCAGTGGCATAATGTCTGGTCTTCTGGCACTTGAAACAAGTAATTTGTCTTAGATCCCTCTTGGCTGGTGTTGAAGGGTTAGAACGGTTCTGGCTGCTGCTTCCTCCATTCCCATTGCCATTTTTGGGGCCACTGTGGTTATGCGAACTTGCTCCATTGTGCATATGTTCTCCATGGTTATGGCCTCCATGGTTGTGGTTATGTCCTCCTAAGTACGGGGAATAGCGGGGCTTCTGTTGAGCTCCTAAAGTGTACCTCCCATGTCCATACTTTCTCTTGTGATTATCAATCTATTGCTGCTTGCCTTCAATCATAAGAGCCCTGTCTACCAACTCCTGGTAGTTGTTGAATGTTGCCACCATCAACTGCATGCTCAGCTCATCATTCAGTACCTCCAGAAACTTCTCCTGCTTAGCGGCATCTGTGGCTACGTCATCAGGGGCATAGCGTGCCAACTTGCTAAACTCATCCACATACTGGCCCACTGTACGTCGTCCTTGGCACAAGTTGCGAAACTCGCGCTTCTTCATGCGCATAGCTCCTGCTGAAACATGGGCAGTGCAGAAAGCCTGCTGAAGCTGATCCCATGTAACAGCGTCAATGGGGTAAGTGGTTGTGAAATTCTCCCACCAAGATGCTGCGGGTGCTTCCAGCTGATGTGCAGCAAAACGCACTCTCTCCGCATCTGTGCATCCTGCAGTGGTCGGATCTCTTCCAATCTTGAGGAGCCAATCATCTGCAATAATGGGCTCGGTGCTACTAGAGAACACCGGCGGATTCAACCTTAGGAAACGGGCTAGGTGATCAACAGGTGGTGGTGGTGGTGGTTTGTTGTTGTTGCCTTGGTTCTGGTTCTGAACTAGTATCTGCATCAAGGCATTCTGCTGCGGGATCATCTGAGTGAGCTCCGGTGGGAAGGCAAATCCATTGTCACGTCTTGGAGGCATCTGATGGATTAGAAGGGGTGAGAAAAGAGAATAGAAATGAGGTCTAAGAGAGATTCACTACCCATAATGCTCATGAGACAAACACAACTAATTTCACTTCATTCAATAGCACACAAGATCACACAATCAGTCTAACCTATGATTACAAACTCGATCGTTGCTAACTACTTGGAGGGAAATACTACTAATTACAATGGTGGTCATCTAGAAATTTTCATCAGAGGAATACTCCATGATATCTCCTCCAACTTTGTCAACGTAGTCATCGTCGCTATCATCATTTGCATCACTATCCGTGTCAGTGTCGTCTAGGTGTTGGAAATATGCCCTAGAGGCAATAATAAAAGTATTATTATATTTCATTGTTCATGATAATTGTCTTTTATTCATGCTATAACTGTATTATCCGGAAATCGTAATACATGTGTGAATACTTAGACCACACTATGTCCCTGGTAAGCCTCTAGTTGACCAGCTCGTTGTGATCAACAGATAGTCATGGTTTCCTAACTATGGACATTGGATGTCGTTGATAACGGGATCACATCATTAGGAGAATGATGTGATGGACAAGACCCAATCCTAAGCATAGCATAAAAGATCGTGTAGTTCGTTTTGCTAGAGCTTTGCAAGTGTCAAGTATCTCTTCCTTCGACCATGAGATCGTGTAACTCCCGGATAGCGTAAGAGTGCCTTGGGTGTATCAAACGTCACAACGTAACTGGGTGACTATAAAGGTGCATTACAGGTATCTCCGAAAGTAGCTGTTGGGTTGACACGGATCGAGACTGGGATTTGTCACTCCGTATGACGGAGAGGTATCTCTGGGCCCACTCGGTAATGCATCATCATATTGAGCTCAATGTGACCAAGGTGTTGGACACGGGATCATGCATTACGGTACGAGTAAAGTGACTTGCCGGTAACGAGACTGAACAAGGTATTGGGATACCGACGATCGAGTCTCGGGCAAGTAACGTACCGATTGACAAAGGGAATTGCATACAGGGTTTGATCGAATCCTCGACATAGTGGTTCATCCGATGACAACATCGAGGAGCATGTGGGAGCCATCATGGGTATCCAGATCCCGCTGATGGTTATTGACTGAGAGAGTCTCGATCATGTCTGCATGTCTCCCGAACCCGTAGGGTCTACACACTTAAGGTTCGGTGACGCTAGGGTTATGAAGATATGGATATGCAGAAACCCGAATGTTGTTCGGAGTCCCGGATGAGATCCCGGACGTCACGTGGAGTTCCGGACTGGTCCGGAGGTAAAGAATTATATATAGGAAGTGCTATTTCGGGCATCGGGACAAGTTTCGGGGTTATCGGTATTGTACCGGGACCACCGGAAGGGTCCCGGGGGTCCACCGGGTGGGGCCACCTGTCCCGGGGGGCCACATGGGCTGTAGGGGGTGCGCCTTGGCCATCATGGGCCAAGGGCACCAGCCCCTATAGGCCCATGCGCCTAGGGTTTCCCCCTAGGAGGAGTCCTAGTGGTGGAAGGCACCCCTAGGTGCCTTGGGGGGGAGGGAAACCTCCCCTAGGCCGCCGCCCCCCCTAGTAGATCTCATCTACTAGGGCCGGCGCCCCCCCTTGGCACCCCTATATATAGTGGGGGAGAGGAGGGACTTCATACACCAGCCCCTGGCGCCTCCACCTCCCCCCGTTACGTCTCTCCCTCGTAGTCTCGGCGAAGCCCTGCTGCTGTGACGCCCTGCATCCACCACCACGCCGTCGTGCTGCTGGATCTTCATCAACCTCTCCTCCCCCCTTGCTGCATCAAGAAGGAGGAGACGTCTCCCGTCCCGTACGTGTGTTGAACGCGGAGGTGCCGTCCGTTCGGCGCTGGTCATCGGTGATTTGGATCACGTCGAGTACGACTACATCATCACCTTGCAAGCTTCCGCACGCGATCTACAAGTGGTATGTAGATGCAAACTCTCTCCCTAGACTCGTTGCTTAGATGAACTCATAGATGGACCTTGGTGAAACCGTAGGAAAAATTTTAATTTTCTGCAACGTTCCCCAACAGTGGCATCATGAGCTAGGTCTATGCGTAGTTCTCTTTGCACGAGTAGAACACAACTTTGTTGTGGGCGTGGATTTTGTCATCTTACTTGCCTCTACTAGTCTTTTCTTGCTCAACGGTATTGTGGGATGAAGCGGCCCGGACCAACCTTACACGTACGCTTACGTGAGACCGGTTCCACCGATTGACATGCACTAGTTGCATAAGGTGGCTGGCGGGTGTCTGTCTCTCCCACCTTAGTTGGAGCAGAATCGATGAACAGGGCCCTTATGAAGGGTAAATAGAAGTTGACAAAATCACGTTGTGGTGATTCGTAGGTAAGAAAACGTTCTTGCTAGAACCCAATTGCAGCCACGTAAAAGATGCAACAACAATTAGAGGACGTCTAACTTGTTTTTGCAGCGATTGATCATGTGATGTGATATGGCCAGAAGTTGTGATGAATGATTAATTGTGATGTATGAGATCATGTTCTTTGTAATAGGATTCACGACTTGCATGTCGATGAGTATGACAACCGGCAGGAGCCATAGGAGTTGTCATTATTTTTGGTATGACCTGCGTGTCATTGAATAACATCATGTAAACTACTTTACTTTATTGCTAAATGTTAGTCATAGAAGTAGAAGTAGTCGTTGGCGTGACAACTTCATGAAGACACGATGATGGAGATCATGATGATGGAGATCATGGTGTCAAGCCGGTGACAAGTTGATCATGGAGCCCCGAAGATGAAGATCAATGGAGCTATATGATATTGGCCATATCATGTCACAACTATATAATTGCATGTGATGTTTATTATGTATTATGCATCTTGTTTACTTAGGACGACGGTAGTAAATAAGATGATCCCTTATAAAATTTCAAGAAGTGTTCTCCCCTAACTGTGCACCGTTGCTACAGTTCGTCGCTTCTAAGCACCACGTGATGATCGGGTGTGATGGATTCTTACGTTCACATACAACGGGTGTAAGACAGTTTTACACAGCGAAAACACTTAGGGTTAACTTGACGAGCCTAGCATGTGCAGACATGGCCTCGGAACACGGAGACCGAAAGGTCGAACACGAGTCGTATGGAAGATACGATCAACATGAAAATGTTCACCGACGATGACTAGTCCGTCTCACGTGATGATCGGACACGGCCTAGTCGACTCGGATCGTGTAACACTTAGATGACTAAGGGATGTCTAATCTAAGTGGGAGTTCATAATTTGATTAGAACTTTATTATCATGAACTTAGTCTAAAACCTTTGCAAATATGTCTTGTAGATCAATGGCCAACGCTAATGTCAACATGAACTTCAACGCGTTCCTAGAGAAAACCAAGCTGAAAGATGATGGCAGCAACTATACGGACTGGGTCCGGAACCTGAGGATCATCCTGATAGCTGCCAGGAAACAATATGTCCTAGAAGGACCGCTAGGTGACGCTCCCGTCCCAGAGAACCAAGACATTATGAATGCTTGGCAGTCTCGCGCTGATGATTACTCCCTCGTTCAGTGCGGCATGCTTTACAACTTAGAACCGGGGCTCCAAAAGCGTTTTGAGCATCACGGAGCATATGAGATGTTCGAAGAGCTGAAACTAGTTTTTCAAGCTCATGCCCGGGTCGAGAGATATGATGTCTCCGACAAGTTCTACAGTTGTAAGATGGAGGAAAACAGTTCTGTCAGTGAGCACATCCTGAAGATGTCTGGGTTGCACAACCGTATGACCCAGCTGAACATTAACCTCCCAGATGAGGCGGTCATTGACAGAATCCTCCAGTCGCTCCCACCAAGCTACAAGAGCTTTGTGATGAACTACAACATGCAGGGAATGGAAAAGACCATTCCTGAAGTGTTCTCGATGCTGAAGTCAGCAGAGGCTGAAATCAAGAAAGAACATCAAGTGTTGATGGTCAATAAGACCACTAAGTTCAAGAAGGGCAAGGGTAAGAAGAACTTCAAGAAGGACGGCAAAGATGTTGCCGCGCCTGGTAAGCCAGTTACCGGGAAGAAGTCAAAGAATGGACCCAAGCCTGAGACTGAGTGCTTTTATTGCAAGGGGAAGGGTCACTGGAAGCGGAACTGCCCCAAATACTTCACGGATAAGAAGGCCGGCAACACCAAAGGTATATTTGATATACATGTGATTGATGTGTACCTTACCAGTAATCGTAGTAACTCCTGGGTATTTGATACCGGTGCCGTTGCTCATATTTGTAACTCACAGCAGGAGCTGCGGAATAAATGGAGACTGGCAAAGGACGAGGTGACGATGCGCGTCGGGAATGGTTCCAGAGTCGATTGATCGCCGTCGGCACGCTGCCTCTACATTTACCTACGGGATTAGTTTTGAACCTTAATAATTGTTATTTAGTGCCAAGTTTGAGCATGAACATTGTATCAGGATCTCGTTTAATACGAGATGGCTACTCATTTAAGTCTGAGAATAATGGTTGTTCGATTTATATGAGAGATATGTATTATGGTCATGCTCCGATGGTCAATGGTTTATTCTTAATGAATCTCGAGCGTAATATTACACATGTTCATAGTGTAGATGCCAAAAGATTTAAAGTTGATAACGATAGTCCCACATACTTGTGGCACTGCCGCCTTGGTCACATTGGTGTCAAGCGCATGAAGAAGCTCCATGCCGATGGACTTTTAGAGTCTCTTGATTATGAATCGTTTGACACGTGCGAACCATGCCTCTTGGGCAAAATGACCAAGACTCCGTTCTCCGGAACAATGGAGCGAGCAACCAACTTGTTGGAAATCATACATACCGATGTGTGCGGTCCAATGAGCGTTGAGGCTCGCGGAGGATATCATTATGTTCTCACCCTCACAGATGACTTGAGTAGATATGGGTATGTCTACTTAATGAAACACAAGTCTGAGACCTTTGAAAAGTTCAAGGAATTTCAGAATGAGGTGGAGAATCAACGTGACCGAAAGATAAAATTCTTACGATCAGATCGTGGAGGAGAATACTTAAGTCACGAATTTGGTACACACTTAAAGAAATGTGGAATCGTTTCACAGCTCATGCCGCCTGGAACACCTCAGCGAAACGGTGTGTCCGAACGTCGTAATCGCACTCTATTGGATATGGTGCGGTCTATGATGTCTCTTACCGATTTACCGCTATCATTTTGGGGATACGCTCTAGAGACAGCTACATTCACTTTAAATAGGGCACCGTCTAAATCCGTTGAGACGACACCGTATGAATTATGGTTTGGAAAGAAACCTAAGTTGTCGTTTCTAAAAGTTTGGGGATGCGAAGCTTATGTCAAGAAACTTCAACCTGAAAAGCTCGAACCCAAGTCGGAAAAATGCGTATTCATAGGATACCCTAAGGAAACTGTAGGGTATACCTTCTACTTAAGATCCGAAGGCAAGATCTTTGTTGCCAAGAACGGATGCTTTCTGGAAAAAGAGTTTCTCTCGAAAGAAGTAAGTGGGAGGAAAGTAGAACTCGATGAAGTACTACCTCTTGAGCGGGATAGTGACGCAGCACAGGAAACCGTTCCTGTGATGCCCACACCAACTGAAGAGGAAAACCATGATAATGATCAAGGTACTTCGGATCAAGTTACTGCTAAACTTCGTAGGTCCACAAGGACACGTTCCGCACCAGATTGGTACGGCAACCCTGTCCTGGAAATCATGTTGTTAGACAA
The DNA here is from genome assembly GCF_018294505.1 of Triticum aestivum. Classification (NCBI taxonomy): domain Eukaryota; kingdom Viridiplantae; phylum Streptophyta; class Magnoliopsida; order Poales; family Poaceae; genus Triticum; species Triticum aestivum. The sequence goes on along the minus strand of NC_057795.1, from coordinate 63,418,489 downwards.
CAATGAACCTTCGAACTATGAAGAAGCAATGGCGGGCCCGGATTCCAACAAATGGCTTGAAGCCATGAAATCCGAGATAGAATCCATGTATGAAAACAAAGTATGGACTTTGACAGACTTGCCCGATGATCGGCGAGCGATAGAAAAAAAATGGATCTTTAAGAAGAAGACGGACGCGGATGGTAATGTTACCATCTATAAAGCTCGACTTGTCGCTAAGGGTTATCGACAGGTTCAAGGGATTGACTACGACGAGACATTCTCTCCCGTAGCGAAGCTAAAGTCCGTCCGAATCATGTTAGCAATTGCCGCATACTATGATTCTGAGATATGGCAGATGGACGTCAAAACAGCATTCCTTAACGGGCATCTTAAGGAAGAACTGTATATGATGCAGCCGGAAGGTTTTGTCGATCCTCGGAACGCTAACAAAGTATGCATGCTCCAGCGATCCATTTATGGACTGGTGCAAGCATCTCGGAGTTGGAACATTCGCTTTGATGAGATGATCAAAGCGTTTGGGTTTATGCAGACTTATGGAGAAGCCTGCGTTTACAAGAAAGTGAGTGGGAGCTCTGTAGCATTTCTCATATTATATGTAGATGACATACTCCTGATGGGAAATAATATAGAATTTCTGGACAGCATTAAGGCCTACTTGAATAAGTGTTTTTCAATGAAGGACCTTGGAGAAGCTGCTTATATATTAGGCATCAAGATCTATAGAGATAGATCGAGACGCCTCATAGGTCTTTCACAAAGCACATACCTTGATAAGATTTTGAAGAGATTCAGAATGGATCAGTCCAAGAAGGGGTTCTTGCCTATGTTACAAGGTATGAGACTGAGCTCAGCTCAGTCACCGACCACGGCAAAAGATAAAGAAGAGATGAGTGTCATCCCCTATGCTTCAGCCATAGGATCTATTATGTATGCCATGCTGTGTACCAGACCCGATGTAAACCTTGCCGTAAGTTTGGCAGCAAGATACCAAAGTAATCCCGGCAAGGAACACTGGACAGCGGTCAAGAATATCCTGAAGTACCTGAAAAGGACAAAGGACATGTTTCTCGTTTATGGAGGAGACGAAGAGCTCGTCGTAAAAGGTTACGTCGACGCTAGCTTCGACTCAGATCTGGATGACTCTAAGTCACAAACCGGATACGTGTATATGTTGAATGGTGGAGCAGTAAGCTGGTGCAGCTGCAAGCAGAGCGTCGTGGCGGGATCTACGTGTGAAGCGGAGTACATGGCAGCCTCGGAGGCAGCACATGAAGCGATTTGGGTGAAGGAGTTCATCACCGACCTAGGAGTCATACCCAATGCGTCGGGGCCGATCAAACTCTTCTGTGACAACACTGGAGCAATTGCCCTCGCAAAGGAGCCCAGGTTTCACAAGAAGACCAGGCACATCAAGCGTCGTTTCAACTCCATCCGTGAAAATGTTCAAGATGGAGACATAGAGATTTGCAAAGTGCACACGGATCTGAATGTCGCAGATCTGCTGACTAAACCTATCTCGCGTGCAAAACATGATCAACACCAGAACTCTATGGGTGTTCGATTCATCACAATGTAACTAGATTAGTGACTCTAGTGCAAGTGGGAGACTGTTGGAAATATGCCCTAGAGGCAATAATAAAAGTATTATTATATTTCATTGTTAATGATAATTGTCTTTTATTCATGCTATAACTGTATTATCCGGAAATCGTAATACACGTGTGAATACTTAGACCACACTATGTCCCTGGTAAGCCTCTAGTTGACCAGCTCGTTGTGATCAACAAATAGTCATGGTTTCCTGACTATGGACATTGGATGTCGTTGATAACGGGATCACATCATTAGGAGAATGATGTGATGGACAAGACCCAATCCTAAGCATAGCATAAAAGATCGTGTAGTTCGTTTTGCTAGAGCTTTGCAAGTGCAAGTATCTCTTCCTTCGACCATGAGATTGTGTAACTCCCGGATACCGTAAGAGTGCCTTGGTTGTATCAAACGTCACAATGTAACTGGGTGACTATAAAGGTGCATTACAGGTATCTCCGAAAGTAGCTGTTGGGTTGACACGGATCGAGACTGGGATTTGTCACTCCGTATGACGGAGAGGTATCTCTGGGCCCACTCGGTAATGCATCATCATATTGAGCTCAATGTGACCAAGGTGTTGGACACGGGATCATGCATTACGGTACGAGTAAAGTGACTTGCCGGTAACGAGACTGAACAAGGTATTGGGATACCGACGATCGAGTCTCGGGCAAGTAACGTACCGATTGACAAAGGGAATTGCATACAGGGTTTGATCGAATCCTCGACATAGTGGTTCATCCGATGACAACATCGAGGAGCATGTGGGAGCCATCATGGGTATCCAGATCCTGCTGATGGTTATTGACTGAGAGAGTCTCGGTCATGTCTGCATGTCTCCCGAACCCGTAGGGTCTACACACTTAAGGTTCGGTGACGCTAGGGTCATGAAGATATGGATATGCAGAAACCCGAATGTTGTTCGGAGTCCCAGATGAGATCCCGGACGTCACGAGGAGTTCCGGAATGGTCCGGAGGTAAAGAATTATATATAGGAAGTGCTATTTCGGGCATCGGGACAAGTTTCGGGGTTATCGGTATTGTACCGGGACCACCGGAAGGGTCCCGGGGGTCCACCGGGTGGGGCCACCTGTCCCGGGGGGCCACATGGGCTGTAGGGGGTGCGCCTTGGCCATCATGGGCCAAGGGCACCAGCCCCTATAGACCCATGCGCCTAGGGTTTCCCCCTAGGAGGAGTCCTAGTGGTGGAAGGCACCCCTAGGTGCCTTGGGGGGGAGGGAAACCTCCCCTAGGCCGCCGCCCCCCCTAGTAGATCTCATCTACTAGGGCCGGCTCCCCCCCTTGGCACCCCTATATATAGTGGGGGAGAGGAGGGACTTCATACACCAGCCCCTGGCGCCTCCACCTCCCCCCGTTACGTCTCTCCCTCGTAGTCTCGGCGAAGCCCTGCTGCTGTGACGCCCTGCATCCACCACCACGCCGTCGTGCTGCTGGATCTTCATCAACCTCTCCTTCCCCCTTGCTGGATCAAGAAGGAGGAGACGTCTCCCGTCCCGTACGTGTGTTGAACGCGGAGGTGCCGTCCGTTCGGCGCTGGTCATCGGTGATTTGGATCACGTCGAGTACGACTACATCATCACCTTGCAAGCTTCCGCACGTGATCTACAAGTGGTATGTAGATGCAAACTCTCTCCCTAGACTCGTTGCTTAGATGAACTCATAGATGGATCTTGGTGAAACCGTAGGAAAAATTTTAATTTTCTGCAACGTTCCCCAACACTAGGATGATGTAGTCTTTCGAATGGATCTCTGTTGCTCGCTTGATATTCTCCAATGATATTCCCATCTTCCTCTTCAGGTCTTCATGCTTCTCCAGTAGTACGGCAATCTCTTCCTCGTATCCATCACGTGTAAGACTTGAGTTCCTCTTCTAGCTCGTTGTTTCTCTTCACCAGTTTCTTGATCTTATTTATGTGGATAATTTGTTGATTCTCCTATTGACGAATATGATCCCCCATCTCTTTAATGTAGGCTGCAATTGATCCATCCCTCCTGGTATGAATCATCTCCCATTTGTCATCTCGGCGGCCACATATCTGGTAAATGGTATTCTCCAGCTCCTTGTGATACACCTCACATATGCGTCCAAAGGTGATATGTGCGGCCATGCTCTTTCCTATACCGAGCTTGGTGCATCCAGGTAGAAATCAATAGGCTCCATTGTTGGCGCAAATGCCCTCCCAGGTACCCAGACTTTGATCTTCCAGCGCTCCTCTTCTGGTACAGATATAGAGAAAGTCCCGTGAAGCTTGGTAGTCCGATGTTCAGGTACTTAGTGGCTTCCTTCAAGTGTTTTTCGAAAGGGGTGTCGTCATCCGGCTGAGTGAACTTGTTCCAGGGATCTGCCATTTATAGAGTAGAAAGAGAGGAGAATTAGAAATGAGTAGAGAAGAGAAATCCTGTGGCTCATTCTAGTGGTCACGTCCTACAGCCAGCGTGTGCTCTGATACCATCTTGTAGCGACCAGACCTCAAACGGTCAAGTCTCTGTGCATCATTGTCATCCCTGGATCGGTAATGCTGACACGCAAAATACTCGAGGAATTATAACAAAGTTTCAATCACACACTTATTATATCGAGTCCTCATAGAGAGTATGATTACACAAAAATTATCATGGCTGAAGGACATCTAAACTAAATAACTCTGGAAGCTTCGAAGGTAAATGAGTCCATTAACTCCAATGGCATAGCTGAGTGCAAAACAACGACCTATCGCATCTTATTTGCCGTCTGAGTAGTGTGCAACATGAGACGTTGCAGCCATGTAGGTCAACAATTGAATATGTTGGCAGAGTTACACTATAAAGCAATGAAATGCAAGAACTATATCTACATGCAATATTTGGCTGATGGAGGCTGTAAGTTTATGATTTTGGATAAAGCTAGTTTTTCCCTACAACAAAGGAATAAATTTATTTAACTACTCCCAAGTTGCCCATTATTTGAGAAGGTAACCCCAACTCAATTCCCAATTAAAAATTATCATCATTAACCCACTTCAATTAATTAAAGATACGTGACGAGATCACATCAATAGATTCAAGTACTTGATACTCAAGATGTCCATAATCGGGGACACGACTAACCATGATTAGTTTATACGCTCTGCAGAGGTTTGCGAACTTTGCCCCACAAGACACGACCGCATCCATGATCAGATGATCGAGACATAGTCTTTCTAAAGCATTGACTCTCTACTCCGGGTAGACCAGTACACCTACTTTCCCCTACATCTTCTAGTCCACCTCTTCAAGAGCTCACGCAACTTACTCAACTATGCCAGAGCCCATAATGGCTTGTGGCTGCACACGGAAGTTTCTAGCATGAATAATCTTATGATCCCTTTGAGCTTGGGTGGCAAACCATAGGAAAAATCACATAGGTACTCCAGGATTTCCCAAAAACAGGCAACACTGGGTTCCCCAGGTGCCTCAATCAATCCACCCAGATGTATATTAAAGTTGCCACCTTAATGTTACCCATGATTAAATAACTCTCAAACTTCCATGTGTGAATCATGATCCAATCCCCGTCCATGAGCATGGCTAAGCAATAATAAACATAACGTATATTCCTGGGGTGATCAAAAGGTATTAGGTACCTACCTCAAGAACTACAACCAAACCATCTGTTCCCAATCCTACTTATGCAAATATTTGAGGGGCAATACTAATGCATAGTAAAAACTGGGTATAAAAGAGTATGATCATAGTGTAACTTGCCTTGCTAATGATCTGCAAATTCTAGAGATTTTTAGTAACAAGCTTCGCACTCCGGGTAATCTAGCGTAGACAAACAGTAGCATACATAAGAAATAACTCAAATGAAACACGAGAAGAACCGAGAAAAGATCCAAATCGAACACGAAACAAGCAAACGATTTAAACTAACAAAAGTCAAACCTAACAACAATATTATCATGTGGATTGGATCTTAATAGTAGGTACATGCGATTAGCTACGATTTGCAAAAAGATTCAACTAAAACGGAGCAACGAAATTCAAAATACGAATGAAACAAGATCTTTTACTAATCTGAACTAAACTCAAATTTTACTGTGTCAAAATCATGTTCAAGTTGGTTAACTGGAAAGAACAGAATGATACAAAGATTTAGGCGCTGGTTTCATCAAATTTGGATAAACGGGTAAAAAGTTATGCTAGTTTTAAGATCAGGGGCTAAATCACGAGAAAACTATCCGTGGATAGGTCCCTGGCTGGAAATAAACAAAAAGGAAAAACCTACGGCGCGAACGTTCGCTAACATAACTTATACGGTGAAAACCGTTTGTTAAAATGAACGAACGAACAAATGTTCGTTAAGTAATAAAACCAAAACTAAACCGATCTAAACCCGACGAACCGAAAAAAATAAACCGTGATGAAACCGAGGCGGGTCGACGGTTTACCAGAAAAACCGGTCGGCGGCGGCGTATGATGACGGCGGTTGCGCGAGGCGTCCGGCGACGGCGCGGGGTGGTGTGGCGAGGTGGCGGCGACGGCACGGGCTGTGGGAAGCAGCAGCAGCGGCGGCGCAAGTGGGTAATGGTGGCTTAGGCGGGGGTGGTGGCGGTGCAGCGGACGAGGAGGAGAGGTGGCAGGCGGCGACTTGTAAAGGGCCCCGGGGGGTGGTCCGACTTGGCGGAGGGGCAAGCCAAGGGGAGTCCCCCTCGGTCACGGCGATGACGGTGGCTGCCGTGTGGTGGCGGGAGACCGCCTCACGGTCGAGGGCAACGCGGGCGAGGAGCTGGGCCGCGGCCTGCTCGGCTGGGCCTTCTGCCCAGTCGGGCGGATTTTAAAAAAATAAATTATGCCCGAAAGTAAAAAAAATCCTAATAAAATATTAAAAAAATTCTAAAAATTCCAGAATCAATTTTCATCGTCCAAACCTAATATTTAGGACAAGATGAACATTTTTCTGGAGTAAGATGCAATTTTCAAAAATGCAATATTTTCTAATTCAAATAAAATAGCAAATAAAATACCAATAAAATCATAATTTGATTTTAAAATTCTTTCTCCAATATTTGCCTTGGGTTGAAGAATTCATATTATCTCCTCTCTTATATTTAGATATTGGAAATAATTGGAGAGAAAAATAATAAAATCAAATTGATAGTTTCTTCAAATTTGAAATAAATTCAAATATGGATTTTGTGAAACCTCCAACTCTCTCCTTGGGTCCTTGAGTTGCTTAATATTTCTAGGACCTCAACTAAATGCAAGAATAAATATGATATGCATATGATGATCTATGTATAACATCCAAATTGAAAATTGGGATGTTACATTGGTAAAAACTATTACAAACATGATCATCTCATACATCGAATATATTTCATCATGTCCTTGGCCATATCATATCACAACATACGCTGAAAAACAAGTTAGACGTGCTCTAATTGTTGTTGCATGTTTTACGTGGCTGCTATGGGTATCTAGCAAGAACGATTCTTACCTACGCAAAGCCACAACGGTGATATGCAAGTTGCTATTTAACCTTCAATAAGGACCGCCTTTGTCAAATCCGATTCAAATCAGGTGGGAGAGACAGACACCCGCCAACCATCTTTATGCAACAAAGTCACATGTTTGTCGATGGATCCGGTCTCATCTACGTGGACATGTAAGGTTGGTCCGGGACACTTCATCCCACAATATCGCTGAATAGAGAAAAGACCAAGGAAGGAAGCAATCTGAATATCCATGCCCACAAACTCCTCTGTGTTCTACTCGTGATGTCATCTATGCATGCATAGACCTAGCTCATGATGCCACTTGTGGGGACTGTTGCATGGGAATTTTTTTCCTAAGAACACCCAAGATCAATCTAGGAGATGACCATCTACGAGAGGAGAGATTGCATCTACATACCCTTGTAGATCGCTAAAGGGAACCGTAAAGAAATGTGGTTGATGTAGTCGAACGTCTTCGCGATCCAGTCACGATCCGTCTCGCGAACTCCGATCCAAGTGCCGAACGGACGGCACCTCTGCATTCAACACACGTACGGCTTGATGACGCCTTCACCTCCTTGATCCAGTGAGCAATGGTGAAGTAGTAGCTCGCGTCCTCTAACAGCACGACGGCGTGGTGGCGGTGGTGGTGGAACCTCAGCAGAGCTTCACTAAGCACTATGGAGAGGAAGAGGCCTATGAGCAAGAGGAAGGGCAGCGCCGTGGCGTGGAGATGTGCTCAAGGGTTGTAGCTGTCCTCTCTCTACCTCTCTATATATAGTGGAATGGAAGAGGGGGTGGTGCCCCTAGGGGGCGGCGGCCAGAGCAGATGAGGTCTCCATGTCACACCCCCGATTCAATCATACACTAATCGTGCACGCAAACATGTACGATCAAGATCAGGGACTCACGGGAAGATATCCCAACACAACTCTAAAAGTAAAATAAGTCATGCAAGCATCATATTACAAGCCAAGGGCATCGAGGGCTCGAATACAAGTGCCCGAACATAAACGAGTAAGAGGAAGCAACAATATCTTAGTACGAACATAAGTTAAATAAGTTGCCATAAGATGGCTAGCACAAACTAGAATACAGATCGAAAGATGAGCAGGCCTCCTACCTGGGATCCTCCTAAACTACTCCTGGTCGTTGGTGGCCTGAACATAGTTGTAGGCACCCTCGGTGTAGTAGGGGTCGTCGTCAACAGTGGCGTCTGGCTCCTGGGCTCCAGCATTTGGTTGCGACATCCGAGAAGAAGAGGAAAAAGGGGGGAAGAGGGAGCAAAGCAACCGTGAGTACTCATCCAAAGTACTCGCAAGCAAGGATCTACACTACATAGGCATGGATATTTGTGTAAAGGGGAAATATCATGGACTGATACATCTCTATCGTATCTACTTTTCCAAACACTTTTGCCCTTGTTTTGGACTCTAACTTGCATGATTTGAATGGAACAAACCCCGACTGACGATGTTTTCAATAGAACTGCCATGGTGTTATTTTTGTGCAGAAATAAAAGTTCTCAAAATGACCTGAAAATCCACAGAGCAACTTTTTGGAATTAATAAAAAATACTAGCGAAAGAATCAGCACTAGGGGGCCCACACCCTGTCCATGAGGGTGGGGGGCACGCCCCCTGCCTCGTGGCCCCCCTAGACCTCCACCGACCTCAACTCCAACTCCATATAATCATGTTCGCGGAGGAAAAAATCAGAGAGAAAGTTTCATTGCATTTTACGATACGGAGCCGCCACCAAGCCCTAATCTCTCTTGGGAGGGCTGATCTGGAGTCTGTTCGGGGCTCCGGAGAAGGGGATTTGTCGCCGTCGTCATCATCAACCATCATCCATCACCAATTCCATGATGCTCACCGCCGTGCTTGAGTAATTCCATTGTAGGCTTGCTGGACGGTGATGGGTTCGATGAGATTTACCATGTAATCAAGTTTGTTTTGTTAGGGTTTGATCCCTAGTATCCACTATGTTCTAAGATTGATGTTGCTATGACTTTGCTATGCTTAATGCTTGTCACTAGGGCCTGAGTGCCATGATTTCACATCTGAACCTATTATGTTTTCATGAATATATGTGAGTTCCTGATCCTATCTTGCAAGTCTATAGTCACCTATTATGTCTTATGATCCGTTAGCCCCAAAGTGACAATAATCGGGATACTTACCGGTGATGACCGTAGTTTGAGGAGCTCATGTATTCACTAAGTTTTAATGCTTTGGCCCAGTACTCTATTAACAGGAGGCCTTAATATCCCTTAGTTTCAATTAGGACCCCGCTGCCACTAGAGGGTAGGATAAAAGATGGCATGCAAGTTCTTTTCCATAAGCACGTATCACTATATTCGGAATACATGCCTACATTACATTGATGATCTGGTGTTAGTTCTGTGTCACCCTATGTTTCAACCTGTGACACTCCAAAAATTTTACTTTGGTTTTCAGCAAAAACTTTGTGGTTTTTGAAAAGAGGCCATTTAAAATTTTCCAGAAAGCCTTCCTCTTAAAAAAATAAACTTTCTTTCCTTTGGCAAGGTTTTTATTCTTGCTTCAAACTTTGGTGTTTGACCTTTCGAAACTTCTTCTCTGTTGGTTCTCTCTCAAAATTATTTTGGGAGTTTAATCTTTTTCTTTTAAAAAGAAACTCCATGAAATTTGGGATTTTCATATCTTGGAACCACCATGACTTGGCATTTTTGCCCATGTGGTAAAACCCCTCCAAAACCTCCCCTACACCTTGTGATCAACCTAAGTTCTCTGTCCCAACTAATCCAAACAAGTTTTGGATTTTTCTCTAATTATTTTCCCCCTCAATTCAATTCTGAAAATTATTTGGAGCCTGAGAGATTTTCAAAGCAAGTGACCTATTGCATTTGAGTTTTGACCTCAAACTAATTCTCCTGGATTGTCCTTAGCATCCATAACCCAGAACCATCTTGATCCACTCCTCCTCTTTTCAAAATTTTCAAAATTCAGTCTCTGCAAGTTTGGACCAGATTTGCCAAATTTGGTGAAATTCATATCTACACTCCTCCAAAAATTCCACCAAAATTCAGGCAGCCTATTTGAGCAATTAGAAGCCACTCCACCAAAAATCAGCTCAAGGAAAAATCCCTACATGCCTGGATCATTCTGTTGAACACCTTGCATGCACTGTTTTCCTTACACTTTCAGAAATTCAGTTAAATTCAGTTTTCAGTTTCGACAGTTTCAGTCACGCGGCCACAGTGCACTTGGCACGTTGCGCGCGGCCTCGCTTGCTTGTCCGAAGCTTCACACGTGCAGTTGGCGCGACCCTGGCGTCGGTGGCGCCCTGGCCCGCCTGCGCCGGCGTGTCTTGCGGCGGCCGGCTCCCCGTAACGGCCGACAGGGAGGAGAACGGCGGCGCAACGCTGTTCGGCACCGCCCAAATCCTCTGGTGGCTCCGCGTGGCCTTCTCCGTGCCAGCGCACGCATGCGGCACCGTCGCCGCGGCGCAGCACGCACGGAGCGCGCTCTCTGCCGCCGACGGGCCCGCGCCGCCCCGTTCCGTCGAGCTCGACCCAAACACCCAAACCTCGGCCAGTTTAGCACTAAAACGGACCCATTGAACCTCCGTGATGACGCTCGACTCCCTAACCACCCCGACCGAGCACTGCGCCACCGTAATCGCTCACCGAAAATCTCCGTTCACGGCAACCGCCTCGGGCCGCCTATAAAAAGGGCCCCGAGCTCACCCTCGTGCACGCAGCATCACCACTCCTCACCAAAGCCCCGCCAGGCCACTAGGGGGACCTCGAGGAGGTCTCCTTCCCCAGCTCCGGCCGCCCCGATCCGCCTCGGCCTCCAGCTCGATTCACTTCGGTGAGGCCACCTCCGGCACCCAAACCTCGTCCGTAGCCCTCTCTTGCACCCAGTAGTCTAACCCCCACCTCAATTTAATCTTTGCAGCCCTCTCCGACGAGCTCCATCCACGCCCGAACCACCGTCCGCCGGAGTTGAGACCGCCGTCGACGTGGTGCTCACCGGCGACCAACACCACCACCCACCGTTGCGGAAGGACACGGTGAGCACATTGGTAACCTCTGATCCCCATGCCTCGCCGTGGATCGCCGCCGGCGACCACAGCAGCTCTCGGGCGCCGACGAGCCTCGTCCCTCCCATTTGAAAATTTAAACATGACAAGTGGGACCCGCTGTCAGCCTCTCTGTCCTTTCTAAACGAAGCGTTATCTGAAAACGCCTACTGCCAAATGCGTTTTCTCTTCGGGCTGGCGTAGTCGCTACCGAAGCGTTTTCTGTTTTTATAAACTAGCCCCTGGAAATCTTCTGTTTCATTACAGATAAGTCCCTGGACAAAAACCCTTATAACTTTTAATCAGAAAAGTATTTTTCATTGATTCTTTTTTTGTTCTCTTTAAATTTTTGTCTAGTTTTTTATCAGGTTTATTTGAAAAATATTTGGTTTACCTTTTGTGCACTCCTTGGTATTTACGTTAGCGCATATATTTTCTTTAAACCGTAGATACCGAAGGAGGTGACGGAGCCGCGAACTTCACCGAGCTAGGCTCCGACTACTCTGAACCAGGCAAGCATGTTTGAACTTTTGATATGATGAGTGTCTTGGCATGTTTTGCATTTAGTTAGTTTCATGGCATGTTGGTGAGCATACCGATGAACGTTATTTTATGTGATAATAAGGTGAGTAAGTTCAATGATCCATACGTGGATGAATGTGAATATGAATGGACATGTGTTGGCATGAGGATGGGTACGACGGCAGTGTTGTAGCATGCCAGTCTTACGCCAGACTATGTGACTTCAGTGTCAAACCATATCGGTCCAGTACCTATCATTTCCTTCCTTGTACTACCACATGTTTTCCGCAAGGAATATGGTTTAGTAAGTTGCAAACCGCTTTCATGGTACACACCAAAGAGGAGAGGCCGTGATGATGGTTCCATGGCCCTGGATTAAAGCCAGTCATCCGGTCAGGGGGCATGGGTGTTTCCGGTTGGGACCGAGAGGGGGGCACCCCTTAGAGCGCGCATATATAAATTTGATCCCATGCTATTCGAGATTGTGATCTCCCCGTCTCAAAAGTTTTTCTTGGACGATGACTAGGGTGATTCCTAGCATCGAGAGGTAGGATGGGTGTGTACCGGTTAGCTGTGTTTTCTTCCGAAATACCGTAAACGGAACTAGTCCTTCGTGACTACGGAAATCCGTTGGCTGTGGGAAAATTTTTGTACAAACTCTGCAGAGTCATATATTTCCCCAAATCATCTATTCCATGCCCATATTCGTATTATCTTATCCTGATCAAATGTCAGTTTTGATGTCAGACTCTGGTGAATCGCATGAGTGCTAAGTCCGGTTAAATGATTACTCCTGTGGATGGACTAACCCGTTTGTTTTCATGAATTGAATGTTTATTATGAGTATTATTTACTTGTGAATGAAAACCCCTTTCCGCGATGTCGCTCAGACGTCCGACTGTGGCAATTCTTTTAAAGCCCTTTATGTGATGTCGCTCAGACGTCCGACTGTGGCATTACTTTTAAAGCCCTTTCTGCGATGTCGCTCAGACGTCCGACTGTGGTATTTCTTTTAAAGCCCTTTATGCGATGTCGCTCAGGCGTCCGACTGTGGCATTTCTTTTAAAGCCCTTTCTG